>NC_059426.1:38600266-38877766 GCF_021028975.2 Sphaerodactylus townsendi | reverse complement strand
TGCTCTAAATGGTTCATGGCCTACAGCATTTCTTTATGAACTAGATGTGCTGTTGAAACCCATTTTGCTTGTTTCATAAACATTTTGAACTGATTTGCATCCCAATGCAGAAACAAATGTTTTGGAGAGGCAAAGATTCAGTCATCAGAAATACACACCTTTTCCCAATATAATTTTAATCTGTGAAGCAATACCCGGGTGAATAAATCAGACAAGTTGACTACACTATAGTTCCATCTATGCCAGTGGTTCTCAGCTTGGGGGTCGAACGACCCTTTCACAGGGGTCGCCTAAGACGCTGTGCATCAGTGTTCTCCATCTGTAAAATGGATAAATGTTAGGGTTGGGGGTCACCACAACATGAGGAACTGTATTAAAGGGTCACGGCATTAGGAAGGTTGAGAACCACTGATCTATGCCATCTGCTGCTGCTGAAGGAAGCTCTCTAGCAAATCTGCCATTATAATTTGATATACTTGAATGAATGGAGTTTGTATGAGGCAACACAGACTATCCAAGATCTTTCTTTTTTAAATACGACACTTCATATGTGGTTGTCCCATTTGAAAAATAACATTCTGTGTGAACCTGCAACAACTTGAAAGCTTGAGTTGCATAAGATACTAGGGTTGTAGGGATTTCCACAATGAAATAATTGTATGTGGAGTTGTATGAGGAGGGGCGGGGGGAGGACGGTCAGGTATCGTGATAATCTTAACAGCTGGCTGTTGCTCTTGGTCACTTGTAGGATGTTGTCCAGATCTTTGTGGGTCTGGATAGAGAAAAGAAGGGTATTAATTATGGCTTGTCCTTTATAGTGTAACAAGTACTTTTTACTAATCCACCACTGTAAAAACGATTTTAAAAAATTCTCCCCTCCTCAGCCTCCCCTTCCCCCCTTCCTCTTCTATACAACAATTCTAGACAGTCAGGGTACTGTGTTGCTTGGGCTAAGGCTGGGCTGTTAGCTAAATTAAGCCATTGTGACTCAAAATCCTCCTTTAATAAGGTTCATGCTGTCTACAACTTCATCATTTTCTGCTGAATGATAATTACTTTATTCAATCATGTTCAAGGTTTTAGTGAAAGCTAGCATTGATTGATTAACTTCAATTACCATGCTTACATTTGCATAGATAAAAACTGCTTTTCAATTTGTGAGTGGCACGCCAGTGGAAACCCTGCGCTGATATTTGCATTTCAATGTGAACAGTGAAGAATAAAGGTGGGAGAGAGGTCTGATCAGTGCTAAGCCCTTTCTGCTTCAGTGCTTAAGCATTTTTTTTCCATAAACACTCTTGTTATGATGTTAGTTTGTTCAATCCACTCTGAAGGTAACCAATGGAGCCTCCTGTTTACAAGCATGCATGACAATCTAGCCATGAGGACTGGGAAATCTGGAAGTCAAGACTTTTGACAGAAGCTAGGCTGTGCAAATTAAATGGACAGAATTCTCTCTCTCTCTCCCCCTTGCTGGTACTGCTAAAATGAAAAGATAGAATCCCTCTCTGGTGCTTTGTGAAGTAGCCTTGTCAGCTATTGATTTAGACTCCAAAATTTGACATGGCTGTTTCCATGGAACAGTCTGGTGACTCAGCAAATGAAGCACTTGCCGTCTGTCTGTTTTGCCAGTTGCACCAAAAGAGAAGTCCCCAGATGCAAATTGAAGACCGCTTTCTCTGTAGGAGGGCATCTCCCATAGCTTTCAGGGAATTAAGCCCTAGATGCATATCACTCTCTATAAAGAATGAAACTCCTTTCCACGTAAAGAATCAGCTTTCTTAGGAGGATTAGTATTTTAAGTGGAGCAGTATAACTCCAGCATGATGTAGTGGTTAAGAGCAGGTGGATTTTAACTGGAGAATGGGATTTGATTCCCCACTCCTCCACCTAAGTAACTGAGGCTTATTTGGTGAACCAGATGTGTTTCTGCACTCTTACATTCGGGCTGGGTGACCCTGGGCTAGTCACAGTTCTTCAGAATTCTCTCAGCCCCACCTACCTCACAAGGTGTCTGTTGTGGGGAGAGGAAGGGAAAGGAACTTGTAAGCCACCTTGAGACTCCTTACAGGAGAGAAAGGTGGGATATAAATCCAAACTACTACTACTCTTCTCCTTCTCCGTCGTCTTCTTTCTGATGTATATACTTGAATGTAGAAGGTCTTAAGACTCAGGTTTTTAGATAGCAAAATAAAGACCTCTCCTCAAAGAGCTTGGCATTTTTAAAGTTGACTTTCACTATTGGTCTTGTTGAGTATAAGATAACATCATGCATCCTTGGGAACACAACTTGTGAAGAACGCAGAACTGCCACAAGAAATGATTGCTGTATGTCAACTTTCTCCATAAATGTAGCAAAATTTAATTTATCTCCTGATGTGTGCTTAATTTCCTCACTGCCACATCTCCTTGTTGGTTGATGCTTGCATGGGTTGGGCAACTGTGTAATGACACCGAAACACAGTTTAAGTGTGTACTTGCAAGCTATGGAGCAGAAACAGACTGCACAGGATTTCCTTGTTCAGCAGCTGTTCCTTACATCTTGTGAGATTCACTCAGTGAGTAGACCTCATAGAGCAGTGATGGCGAACCTTTTCGAGTGCCCAAATTGCAACCCAAAGCCCACATTTATTGCAAAGTGCCAACATGGCAATTCAACCTGAATACTGAGGTTTTAGTTTAGAAAAAAACAGTTGGCTCTGAAGCGCATGTTACTCGGGAGTAAGCTTGGTGAAGCAACCATGCAACGCTTCGAATGGGTGAATCATGACCCTAGGAGGGTTTACTTAGAAGCAAGCCCCATTGCCAGCAACCGAGCTTACTCCCAGGTAAAGTATCATGCCTAGGCTAGACTAGATTTGTGTGTGTGTGTGTGGGGGGGTGATTTTCCACCCCCCCCCCCATGATGAACTCTGTGCATGTGTGTCCACAGAAAGGGCTCTGAGTGCCACCTCTGGCATCCGTGCCATAGGTTCGCCACGGCTATCGTAAAGCAAACATTCCTACTTCCTCTTCCCACTGCATGCTAATGAGCACCCAAATTTTGTCCTGGAACAGTGCACGATACAAACAGCAGATCCACAGCGAGGAAGTTGTTGCTCCTTCCTAAGACAGAAGTGCCCTTAGGTCTTTGGAACCGTGTGGCTGGAAACAGGATAATGTGTTCCAAACTTACGATTTCCAAAGGGACCATAACTCATTGGTGAAATGCTGGATTTCAGTCTCTAAGACAGGTGTTGAACTCATTCATTACAAGGGCTGGATATGACATAAATGTATCTTGGTTGGGTCTGGCTGAGTATGTGTGGAGGTGGTTGCCTCAGCTGGCCCAAGAACAATGGGGGGGGGCTGCCTGGTGAGCCCACAGTGGGGTGGTATGGCTGCCTTGAGAGAGCTTATCAGGCCTGAGAGCCAGTGGGGGCAACACCCCCTCACTCCCAATCCTGAGAAACCCCTTCAAGGGGCTGGATGCATCCCCTGGGCTACATGTTTGATACCCCTGCTTGGGAACCAATATTCAGGCTGCCCTGGCCCTGAAACCTTGGAGAGCCATTGCTAGTCCAAACAGACAATGCAAGTTTAGGTGGGACCAGTCTCTGGCTGGTCCCAGGTCTGCTGTCTCACCTGAGGCAAGGCGGTTAGGAGATCAGTAATCTTTACATTTCTCCTGAGACCATGGGGGAGTGGAAGGTGTTATTCAATAGGGATCACAATGCTTTATACCTTGCTCTGTTTTGCCAGTATAAATCTCACTAGAGAGCTGCTTTTTGACCGAAGAAAGAAAAATATAGGTACCAATATAGGTACCTATGTTTTTCCTGTTGAGAAAAAGAGTACTTCCAGAATGGGAAAATAAAATGGGGGATGAAATGTCCCCTAACATTGAAACAGTCCGGTGGATCTGATACAATCTAACTCCCTGTCAGTATAAATACATTTATTACACATCTATACAATTTTATTTATATATTCTTTCCTTTCTATTCAGTGAGAACCCAAACAGCTCACATCATTCTCCTCTTCCAGTTTATCCTCACAATAACCCTGTGAGGTTGGTTAGGCTGAGAGTTTCTGGCTGGTCCCAGGTCACTTGGCAAACTTCCTTGGCCTTATCCAGATTGAAACCTGGCTCTTGGATCCTTCTCCTAGGTTGATTTTGCATGCTTAAATTGCCCCATGTATGCTCCCCGGCTAAGCCACGGAGCATTTAGAAAATGCAAAATCAGCCCTAGACTCTAATTCAGTCCTTTCTATCCACCTTATAAAAAGTGCCATTGAATCCCCAGAAATGGAAGTGAATGATTTAAATCAGAACACTAAATTCATTTGCCACAATCATGATTCTTCCATTCTTCCACATAAACCGCCCTAGGAACAGTATCTTTACATAGTGTCACTTTCCTAAGGTATAGAACGGTTTGAATTCCCTATTGTTTGAATTTCCCAACAGGGTCCACACCTCTGGAAATTTTTTGGCTTGGAAGCCTGCCTGGGTTTGGGCTTCACTACTTTGTGGCTGACTGAATAATCTACTACTTCCATCAAGTGTTTGAGCTGGCTATCGGCAACGGTTCCTTGCATCAAGGCATGAAAGATGAGTTTGTTTAGGACTGGCATATCTGTGTGTCCAGGATAATGCTGGTTTAAATTCACAACATGTACAAGCAATGATGCCTGATAATAAACTACAGCTGCTTAGTGATGCAAAAGTTAAACAACTAACAACAACAAAGAACAACAATATAGTCCTTTTTAGGTCATAAAAATGGTGGCTTCTGTGTCTAGGAAACTCTTGCACTGTGAACAGCAATATACTGTGAATCCTACAAACTGCACATTTTGAATGCGGTAGAACAGTGGGGTGTACCTTTTAGGTAAACTGCCATTCTAGGTAATTTAGGTATTGGAGCTGGATTTATTATTGAGAAGAGTGCCCTTGTGCTTGGAGAGGCCAGTTTTACTGACTGAAATAGGGAAATCATGATAAAATTTTACTGGAGAACTTTTCAAAGTATCTATTTGGTGCAAAAGGTTTTTTTCCCCTTTCCCCAAAGGGAAAAGCTTGTGGGAATAGCACCTGTGTACCAATGATTTTTCTCTTTTTAAAAGCTTCCACACTAATGTTTGGATCCTGTGGTAATTTTTTTCTAACAGAATTGGCTGGCAATTTTCACCAGTTTCCCCCACTCCTGCTACTGGTATCTGACAGTTCCCAGGGCTTCCCTGACAGATATCTTGTCAGTGAAAACTGTTTTGCTGACAAAAATCCTCTCAGAGGAAACTGCCCCTGGGATTCAACTGTAAATCCCAAAGTTTCATTGTTGAACTTCGGAGAGTTTGAAGAATTATTGTTCTGTTGGAGCCAAGCCTACAAATAAAGTAGGGGGTACTATTCTAGAATAAGCTGCTCAACAAGAAGCAGTGTCCTTTATTGGTTAGAGCAGCCATTCTCAACCAGGGTTCCCTGGTACCCTGGGGGTGCCGTGAGCATGTCCCAGGGGTACCGCGGCAACACTACCCCCCCTCATTTTTGTGGTGTCTCCCACCGGTGCCAGCAAGGACATGGAGCTGGCCCATGGGGCAGGGCCTGCCACAAGGTCAGCAGCCCCCCCCCCCCCAGTGCTACCCTTCACCCTGGGAGGGGAAGGTGGGGGGTGTGGCAAGCAGGGGCAATGGGAGGGGAAGGCATCCCAATCCAAAGAGGGTGTAGATCTGTGGTGGCTGGTTACGGTGCTGCTGTGCCACCTCCAAAGAGGCATTTGGTGACACAGCTGCCAAGAAAAGAAACAGAAAAACCCAGCAGCTGGCTAAATGGCACCCTTTTTGGTGGCATTATGGCAGAAGTCTGTGCCTGGAAGAGGCGGCATTCTTGGGCCAAACGGGTACTAAAAGCCAACTAAAGTTGGCTTCACCCTTGAAACACCCCCACCCATGCCGGCACGGGCTTGTGTGGGAGACTGCCTGGGTGATGTTGGATCAAGCAATCTCTTTCTGCTCAGCCTACCTTGCAGGACTGCTGTTGTGAGGATAGTGTGAAGGAAAGGAGAACAATATATAGCACTCTGAGCTTCTTAGACGAAGGGCAAGATAAAAATGTCTCAGATCGGGGAAACTGAGTTCACAAGACTCATAATTGTGGCTTTATGATGCCTGCAAATTGGGTTATAAAACAAAATTTTCCATACACTGCATTCTTAATCTAATGTAACCTTCAGTGTGTTTCCCACAGCAAACGTATCAGGCATGAATAACAAATGCATTTCTCTAAACTCCCTGAACATTAGTGGCAGGACCATGCGCAGGCATGTAGCCTAGGTGAATACAGAATAAACATGTTAAGAGTATAAGCCTGTTGAGCTTACTTCAGTAGAACCACTTTTCAAAGTCAAGTATTTTAGGCAGGAGCGTATCTACAGAAAATGGCACCCAGGGCAAGCACTGAAATTGTGCTCCCCCCAAATCTGGCGGGTCTTTCCCATCTTTGAGGACCAGCTCTCTGATGGCCAGGTCTATCCATTCCTTTCAACTGCAGATAACCATATCTCCAGAGGGCTTGCCTACCTGCTGTTGAGAAGAATTGGAAAATAATTACTTTTATGTTACGTTGTGGAGGACTGGTTAAGAAGAAAATGTAGATCTGGCCTCCACAGAGGCCCCATTACTTCCAACCATGGGCAGACCTGTTTTCTGGAGGGCAGAACATTGTTTCTTAATGGTGGGTAGACCAGCTCTCCAAGCACCAATGGCTTCCTGCTTTGCAAAGGAGGGTCCCTAGGTAGGCAGCTCCTAGGGCTCACACCCTGGCTTGCCCCACCCTAAGTACACCAGTGGTTGTAGGAAACTCCATCTTGTTCCAGATACAGCAACTAGGTTGTTTGTTAACCAGAACTCCTCATGATGGGAGTACTTTAGTAAAAGATCTTACTTGTTCCCAGTCTGATGCTGGGCACAATTCTCAATGCTGTTTTTGACTTTTGAGATCCTAGATGGGCATGGATGCCTGAATAAACATGTTAAAAGGGCCAGTGTTGGGATTCAAATAATTTAACAACTGGTTGTTTACAAGCACCATTTTAACAACTGGTTCTCCCGAACCGGTGTGAACCTGCTGAATCCCACCACTGGCCATTATCTCCCATATGAACCTGCCTATGTGCAGTAATCGTCTTCAGCGAGCCTTCCATGGGTACCCCCACATTCTGAAACTGGTGATGGAGAAGAGTCACTTAAGCTGGTGATGGAAAGAGGCCCTTAAGGGAGTGTGATTCTATGAAATTATTGAGATAAATCCTCCTGGACTTCTGTCATATTTTAGGCAACTTCTGTCTTGTTTGTCTAGATTTTGGAAAACTTTTTTTAAAATTTGTATTCTGTAGTTTCCTACCCCATAGCAATTTGGTTCTTGTTCTACTCCTGACCTGATTTTTAAACTGCTCTTCCGTTTACATTGACATGTTTAGTACATTTTAATAGATTTGAATGTACAGTGCTGTGCTAATGTTTACTTTAAATGTACGGTTTGTAAGCTGTCTTGGTCCCCATGCTGGGGGAAAATGGTGTAATTGTTAAAATAGGTGCTGCTCCCCCCCCCCCTTAATCTGTTAGTATTTAAACTATTTTTTTCTAGGATTTTTGACACATTAATGTTCTAAATATGGCTATACTTGCTGCAGAACAAGCAAATGTAAAAAAGAAAGGTGGATTGAGCATCCTGCGTTTGAATGTTGGTCACATTAAAAAATCCCAGAAAGTGAAAAACCACTTAGCAGGAAATCATGTTCCATCCTAGCTGTTGTGCTGGTTTTCTGCATTCAAGGAGTTTTTTTTCCAACCGAAGGGCATTATAAAAAAATAATTATTTTTCCCCATCAGCAGTATGAAGTGATACATTTTATTTTACCATCTCATTCTGCTGCCTTTGTTAGCCATTTCAATCTGGAAGAGCGGGGCTTGTTTTCTTTGTGGGATTTTCTGACTACTTTACTGTGAATTTGGCCGTAGAATAGATAATCTATATGCTGCTTAAGAATAACTCTCTGTATATAGAACTGAAAAAAATGTAAAGTGTTACTGAGCTATTTTCCTGATTGTTTACTTAAGAAAGTAGGATATGTTGAAGAAAGAAAAATAAAAATAAAAAAATGGTCTTCCCACCCCAAATGTCCCAAAACAAGGATTATTTTGATGGTGCCAAAAGGAAACTCCTGCTGTGAATAAATTGGATCATTTAAAAAATGATGTTCAAATGATAAATCTGTATATCTTCCAGGGTTACTTTGCTATTCATTCTGGAACCTACACACTGTGCTAGGAGCACGAATACAGATGGCAGCGAGTGAATCTGTGCGGGGATTTTGGTCCGTTTCAAGAAAAAAAAAATTTTTCTTTAGAATTGCTCAAGACAGATGGAAAGACAAATCTGTCTTAAGATATTTAATCCCAATATATAACTGTTCAAATGACTTACAACGAGAGGAAATCGCCAGTTTGTTTTCGAAACCCTCAGTACAATGTTTGCCATAAGAACACAAATTATGTCTATGTTTTTAATGCATCTATGCTTCATAATTATGCATGGTTGTGTGCTGTTATAATTGACATAAAATATAAAACAGGTCAAAGAGCAGCTATTAAAACTATTTTTCATTTTGCTTTCTGACAGCCGGCAACATCGCCAGCTAGTGCGTTTAATAGGGCCTTATGCAGAATGCAAAAGGATAGTTATATAATTTCATCCATATTAAAGCCTCAAGAACTTGCAACCTAATTATTTCCTACCCGATACTGTTGTAAAGTATATTACTTTATTTGGAATGTATCCATTTTTAAGATTAAAGAATCGAAGTACATTAAATTAGCCATGGCTACAGCAATCATAAAACTTAGTTTTCTTCTACTTAGTCAAAAATAATGGTCAAAGTGGGCTAATCCAATCTGCTTAGTTAAATTACTGAAGTATATTTTCAACCAGAGAGGAATATTGAATGCAGTTTCAAAGAATAAAAATGAGAATAGGTAATTTTACCTGGCATGAAAAAGCTCATGTCATCAAAGAAAGTATGTGGTAAGAAGTTAACAACTCAATCCGGGGTTGGGGGGATTACATGGGTGGATTTGCCTTCCCTGGGCATAAGCACCAGCAGAGGGGCAAATATGCTGGAGGGCAGCTGCTGTAGCCCACCAAAGGGCACAGATGTGGCACACAGTATCCCTATGCCATCACTGGCCCTGCTGGAAGCATGACCAAGGGCATGGCCAGGGGTGGAGCTGACCTTAACTTTGCCACCCGGTACGTAGTGACCTTGGGTTTACATCCATTGAGCCCAGTGGAGGGCTTTTCGGGGGCAGGGGTTTTTTTTTTGACTCCCTGTCGAAAAGCCTCCTGGAGGCACCAGGGCAGCCCCACAGCAGGACCATCCCTGGCCATCTCAAGGGTCTGGATCGGGCTGTAAATATACCACTGATTGCTATATTACTTAGCAAACTATTACATGGCCAAAATGGGTTCTACGCAAACTGCTAATGAATGGAGCCTTCCCAGGGATATTTTTATTCATTTTACGGCCTGGCAGAAAGATGGCATGGACTCCCAAGGAATGTTGGGAACAGCCCCGAATAAAACAATTGCAAGCTTGTAAATATAACAGAGCACCAGATGGTCTTCTCCATTTTGACGATGACTCTCTAGAGAACGCCCACGCAAGAGCAATGTGACTGGAACAAAAGTGAATTCAGCAGGACTATGAGAGTCAGCAGTTGTGAGAATAAGCCCACAAATTGCAATAAATAATGACTGCGGAGATAGTGGGAGGATGAACTTTGATGGCTTTTCTACCGCACAGGTCCCATTTGCCTCAGTAGGACTTTGCTGGTATGGGGGATACCGAAACAGCCTGAACTGTATCAGTGACTATTTCGCAGCTGCGAAATCTGTCAAAGTTCACAGACAGAGCTTTTCAGGCTCTGCTGCCTTTTGTTCCAGAACTCAAAGATGTTCTTCCTATTCTTTGCCTTCTCTGAAGTCTTGAATCTATGCTTTTGTGTTAAAATGTTCAACGTGTCATTTATTACTGTCTCACCCCCAATATTCAACCTGTATAGTCAGTTAATTTTTAGCACTTAAAAGATTCTAGAGAGATTTTTAAAATAAAGTCTTGTTGTCAACCCCTTGATGAGGCAGGACTGTACCAGAACTGAATTGAATAAGTAACTTTTAGTCTTGACGGACCAGTGATTAATGATACCCTGCCCCATTTGAATCAAATATTGAATTGTGCTGTAAGAATGTTTCAGATCAAAATTTATTATTTTAACTATTGTCTATAGTTCTCAAAAAGATGTACTGTAAAAAGGTGGCAGTTAAAATATTTTGATATGTTTAATTATATCTCATGGTTTTCTTTATGAATTGTGTTTTTGTTCAACAGTTCTATGTGCCTGAACTTCTAGTCCGTTAGATACTATTTCAACCTGGGTGTTGGGTGACTACTCATGTGGATGGTGTATCAGAAGACTTTCTACTATATTGTGGCTCAAAAGCACTGGTCATTCCAAAATGTAGCTGCTTAGGAGGAGGTGTTGTTTACATGTCTATTTTCAGACTTTCGTCAATGACATGAGTGGTTTTGAAGTTTAGGGCAAGCATTGGATGCAGAATATTAGAACAAACGTAGGGAGAAAAGTGGTGGTCTGACACACCTTCCTTGCTTTCCAGTTTAATGTGATAAATCCATCACATAAAGCCTCTGATACAACATGGGGGTTGATCCGTGCTGCAAATTTAGTAGTTCAAGAACCTATGTACTCAGCCACCAGCTATTTTTGTTTTGTTTCTGCCCACCCACCTGTAACACGGATAGTAATGCTGACCTACCTTCCAGGGTTGTTGGTAAGATACTATGATCATGTATGAGAAACAACCAAGGCTCAATACACATGCATGCTATTGTAATACAGAAGGCCAGTTATGCAGTAGGATTAGGAAACTCTCCGTAGAACTATATCAGCTACACTCCTGACTCTGGAATCCTGGAAGCGTGACTAGGCTCTGTGAAATGAAAGGCACTGTGTGGCAGGTACAGACAAAAGGTTTCAGACCAAAATTGGTTTTACATACTATTGCTCTCTATACTGAGAGTGACAAACACGTGAGATCTCCCTCAACAGTCTTTGGTATGACAAGATCCAAATGCCTAAAGTTGTTTTGACTAAACCATTTAGCACAAAGGGTATTTCTTTTCAGCTCCTGTGGTACATGACAGAATCTATTATAGGAAGCATGGAAAACCCAGGGCAAGCAAACATGCTGGTCCTGTTACCTTAAAGGTGGATCAATAAAAACACTTGGTATTCCTTACCTGTAGCATCTCAGATTGTGGAGGTATGAAAGAAGACTGCGGGAGACCAGTGTCTTGCAGATCCCCTTTGTTGCCCTGAAATTATGAAAAGCAAATAGGTATTTCCTTTTGCTAGTTTTAATTTACATCCGCTCTCACTGAAGTGGCATGGATAGTATTGATTGGGGAAAGTGGATTGTATAAAGAGAGATTACCTGAAAATGGGCTGAGGAGGCTAGAAATGGCATTAAAGGTGTATGTTGCCCTGATCAGTATGGACAGTTTTGGTGTTTTTTTGCAGAAAATGCTGCATTTCTTAGGGACCCCTTTAACTACAAATGGCCTCCATGCTTTGAAGTCTCTTTGATGATGATGTGGTAAAGTGAATGTGATCAGAAGTTGCCAACAGAAATCTCTTCTTTGCGGTTGTCCCTTGAACCTCTTCCAGTAGTCAGGGCTCTCCATCTTATATGTTCACAGATTTTGACAGCAGTTCACAGATTTTGACAGCAGTTTAAGAAATCATCACTCGGGTTAATAATAATAAACTTTTCTGCAAAATAGGAGGCATTTTTTAAAAAATAGAGCCCAACATGTAGCCCCAAGAATTAAAAACAGCTCAATTCTTTTCAGAAAGGTTTTTTTTTTCCCTGCTCAGGAATGAGAAAATAGAAGGTACTTTTCAAACCATTTTATGAGTGTCCCACTTAGGAGTCACAAAGACCTGCATTGTAACCCACATGTCCTCTCACTGAGACAGGCTTTCATAAGGACAAGAAGACCCATGGTAGATTGTAGCCAGCTGACATTCTCTCTTGATGCTTAATAGCTGCCTTCTGCCACTTTTAGTGAAAACGAACAGTACTTAATTCTGCTGGTAGATGCAACTGATTTTGAAATGCTGGGTTGCTTGAAGTACTCGTATGGTTTTGAACGATATCCATCCAGTAGTTGTCATGCATTTGGTTTACTGCTGTGTTGCAAAGAATTGTAGCAAATCGCTTCTGTTAATCTTTTGCCTTGAAAACCCTATGGGATCACCGTAAGTTGATTGCGACTTGATGGCACTTCACACAAATGCGGCCCTTCTGTAAAGGAAGTAAGTAGGCAGGGCCAGGTCAGTAGAGAGATGACAGGGAAGTATTGCCAAGTGATGTAAAACGATTTGCATAAAGAGTCTTCATTTTGCTGGGCTTGCTTATTCTTTCCCTACTGTTGCATACCACAGGTGCAAGTCTGCAGCTCAGACCACGTAGAGTTTCAAGAATATTAACAGGTACTTTCCATAGCCCGCTTTCCTGGCAATAGAAGATCAAAATTGGAGACTATTTCATCTTTAATAAGAAATTCCTTAACTAAAGTTTCAAGTTTCCCTAATACAGGGGTCTGCAACCTGCGGCTCTCCAGATGTTCATGGACTACAATTCCCATCAGCTCCTGTCCGCATGGCCAATTGGCCATACTGGCACGGGCTGATGGGAATTGTAGTCCATGAACATCTGGAGAGCCGTAGGTTGCAGACCCCTGCGCCTAATAGGTATCTTTTGGAACTGTTTGGTTAAGTTCTTGTGATCATACTTCAACTGGAAAGCCACTTGCCTATTCGCCTATTTTTGATCTTTTTAACGGGATGCACATTTGTAATCGTGGCGTGGTGCTGAACATGTCAGCCCTTCTGTTAAGCCTGTTTAACATCGATCAGAAGGCAATACAAGAAAATACTGTCTCATGTTTTTACCCCTCACTTGAGTTTGGAGAGCAGTTTGTAACATAACCCCACGGTTATATACTTTTGCAAATTATTTAAACATGGCTTTTGGGATTGGTGTTCATTTTACCTTCAGCCTTACAGAAGATAGCTGTAATGCAAAGTCTTGTTGTTAAAAGCTGTTGCTGATTTCTTCTCCAGCAAATTAAGGCAATATATTAAACTCAGTTTGTATATGAAGCTGGCTAGCAGCTTTGGATTTAGTTCTGGTGCAGCAGCCTAATGTGTCAGCTGAGCTTTTACAAACAGGGTATCACCAGCATGATTAATCTGCAGTTTTGCACGCAGAATTTGGTATCAGGGAACTCTGGTTTCACTTGGGCATCAACAAAGCTGGCTGTTAGGGGGTCTGTTTGAAAATCTGAACACGGCAACTCTACAGTGACGTTAAAAGTGGTATTGAGCTGTTATACTGTGCCGTTTCAACAAAGATAAAATGTGGAGGACCATACAATGAGATTTCTAAGAGAAACCGTGATATCTTTGACATGCTAGGGAAACCAATCAGCTTTGGCAAATGTTTGTTAACTGCTCGTTCAGATATTGATAGGTCCAGTAATAGTTCTACTCAGCAGTGCGCATGCATATAGGAATGGATGTGTGACTTCCCCACTCTATGCTCTGCCCGTCGCTTTTACAGAGCAAGTATTGCATAGATTGGATCAATCGTATGCACATTCCACAGGGGTGGCTGTTAGAATTGTCAGGTCCCCCAGGTAACGCTGGTAACTTTGATGTTGCTTTTTTCCCCCTGTGCCACCCCTTTGTTTTATGGTTGGCCCGTCCATTGTTGGTTCTCACAGTAACTTACATGAGGCCAGTGTGCATGGAGGGTCCCATTCCACACTTGGCTTTTCGTAGGTTACTATGAGGACCAATCATTATTGAGCCAACCTTAAAACGACGAGTAGCACAGGGGGAAAAATAGTAATGAAGAATCTATTAGAGTTACCTGGTTGACAGCACCTTATTGTGATATTAAATTAAGGGACTTCTGCTGTAAGGCTAAAACGACACCTCCCCCACCCTTTTGAAGCCAAGGGGAACACTCATCTCACTACCAACTGACTAACGGGTTAAGAAAGTTGCTCCAGATGATATTTCAACCTATACTAAGTGGAAATTTTTGAATGTGCCTCCTTTACAAGGCATTCCCATACACCAATATCCCCCCTTTTTTTCTTTCTGGGACAAGTGACATCCCATGAAATGTGAGCCTTCTACAGTGTAAAGCAGAGCTGTCTCCATCTATCTTCCAGATGGCAAGAGCTTTGTTAACACTCTGAAGAGAAGGCCTTTCACAAAAGCTCCAGCAATTGGAAGCTTAGATACGGTCAGTGTGCTTGCGCTCTGCTGCCCTGTAGACTGTTTGTTAATGAAGACCTTGGATTATGGAGTCGATTCTCAAGCCAAAATTTGCACTTTAAAGCGTGGCTTGAGAAGCATATAAAAGCCGTGGATTCCATTATTGCAAACTGGATCAGGAAAGTGTTGAGCTAAGTAATTACCTTAATCCAACTGAAATAGTTGGTCACAGTGTACATTATGTGAGCATCCAGAGTCAGACTTGAACAAGCAGTCAACCTGAACAAAATGAGCTCAGCCGCAGAGGGCCAGATTTCTTAATTAGTTCTCAGTGGCAAGAACAGTTTAATGTTTCCCAAAGTCAAGTACAAACTCTACAAGTGACACAATTCCAGAGGACTTTGTAAGGTTGAATTAAACCTGGCCTGATCTCCCACTGTCACACGCAGAGTCCAAAGCTAACTTCATTTATTCCTCACTGTTAGTGTTCCAGTGAACTTCCATAGACCAAACCATAATAAAAAAAAGGAAAAGGAACAATATTATTAACTTTGATAGCTCTAAGCCCTCGCATTCAAAATACACTTTTGGCTCTCATTTTCGCAAAGCAAGTAATGGTATCACCTTGCTGGCGGAACGATATATTATCGTGCAGTCTAATTGGTTACTCTGGCATGTACGCCATTAATAAAATGAATGGGATTCACGAGAGAGCCCAGTGGTCACTTCGTGATTGTTTTCTTTCTGATGTTATTGTCTCAAGGTTAGAAAATCCCTCAGTTTCATGGTGTTAAATATTTATTAGACACAGCATGAGATATGCTGCATAGGATGTACTCAAGCTAATCATTTCACTAAAAGAAAGCAAAGTCAATAATGGGCTGGCAAGGTTTTTTTTTTTAAATTTTGCCTTTTTAATGGCACATGCCACTTGCCACAAAAGACAGATCAAAAGATGTGTTCAAAGGTTTTGGTTTTGTGTTTTATGACACTGTATGTTTGTGGTGGAAAATGTCATCTAGTCACAGCCAGCTCATGGGGACCCTGTAGGGTTTTCAAGGCAAGAGATATTCACAGGTGGTCTGCATTGCCTGCCTCTGTTTAGCAACCGTGGACTTCTTTGGGAATCTCCCACCAAAGTCTTAACCGGCACTATCTTTGCTTAGGTTCCAAGATCTGACGAGATCAGGCTTACCTGAGCCATTCAGGTTAGGGTATGATACCTCATACCTGTAAGCATACTGAAACAAAAAAGATGGTATGAACTGTCTAGTTTGTCTTACCTTATTTAATGTTACAGTGTTTGGATTCAATCACATCAGTTTTTTTCACAGACTAAATTTGCACTTGCTGATAGTAACTGTCTCTCATTATGCATTTTCTGAAACAGCACTGCTGTTTCTTTGGATATATGTGGAAAGTTTGCCACCGTGAGAACACTGTATACCATTGAGGAGAAACTCAAGGCTGAACAAAACTAGGAACTGGTCTGCCACTGTGAGATAGGGTGCTGGATTAGTTACACCATTAGTCTGATCCAGCAAGGAGCTTCTTATATTCCTAGAAATAGCAGCCTGAGTTAGCAAAATTCTCCCAATTTAAACAGTCTCTGCGTGAGGAGGCCGTACAAGTGTCTGAATATTTGAAGTGCGTGAGCTGAAGGATATAGTTCAGTCCACTTGAATACACCAAAATACATGTGGAGGGAGAAATCACCTATTTGAAAGTATCCTTGTTCAAAATCTGCTTGCGTGTGGTTCAGTGTTCTTAACTTTTAATTCACAGCTGCTCACCAAATTGTTCAACGCTATCATTGAAACGTTCCCTTCAGCCAAAAACTGGGGTCATAAAAAGGCAATTTTATATACATACATGTGATACAGAGATCTCAGGAATGTGTTGAATGCTGCTCTTGTTCCCAGTGCAGTCAGCAAACTCCTTTATGCTGCATTTGATTTCTGTTTTCCTAAGGGCCAGGGGGAGAAATCTATGATCTGTAATCTTATCTTCAGGGCAGGTTGAGCAATGAAAGCAATCTCTGCTGCATGTCAGATTGCGAGAGAACTGCCTAAAACCCCAAACACTCCTCATTTCCCCCTTCTCCAAATTCTGAATGCCTCACAAGATGTGTAGGTAGTCACTGCTAAGAATTGCTACGCTGCTTGGCTCTCCTGTCTATTGTATCCGAGAGGGTTTTTGGCAACAATATATGCAGAATGTAAAATTATGTTTAATAGAATCCACCAACTAGTAAAGACTGCTCTTGTAGGTAGGGATGTCTCTATAGAATAGCATGTTCTCTTGGGAGCTGAGAAAGGGTATTGGGGGGGGAGGGTCTTTCCTGCATCAGAAAATACCAAAGCAAATAAATCTATATGCTTATTTGTCATGGTTCAAGACAAAATAAGAGCTGCATTAGATTTTGAGACTGTTCAGATTAACTCCTGAAAGACAGTATGAAATTGATTGGTGCTCCTTATTGATATTGTCCTTTGCCAATTAGGACTAGAGCTTTTCTTTATAGTAAGAGGAAAGGAATTGTGGAATGGGGTTGGAATTAGATCCTTCACTTTGATTTAAAGTTATTCCTATTCTAGCTATTTTGTTTGAAATTGCCATCATTTGTGTTGGAAGAATATAGACAACATTGCTGACAAACTGTTCAGTCCAGTATTTCCCCTGTTGTTCTCCCATATTTTTTATCAGACCTTCCGTGTCGGGATATTTTTGGTTTTGAAGAGGGAGCGACAGGCTTAGTGATGGACTTGGTAGTGCTCTGTCATTCCTTGATTACACCACATTACAATCTGATCACTTCCCTCATCTTTTAAGTTGTCTGATATAGCAGAGACATGGTCAGAAAAATTTTAATTAAACAATTGATTATACTAATGAAAGAGCAGAAACAGGAGCAGCAATGGTGTAATGGTTAAGAGCAGGTGCATTCTAATCTGGAGGAACCAGGTTTGATTCCCTGCTCTGCCACTTGAGCTGAGGAGGCTTATCTGGGGAACTAGATTAGCCTGTGCACTCCAACACATGCCAGATTGTAGTAATGCACTGCCGACCCAGCAGCACCGTGGTAGAACGTTGGGACGCCAACGGACCTACGGCCTTGCCGGTCGCACCGCACCCCCACTCCTCATCCCCCCATGAGTCATGGGTCATGAACTGTCTGGCTCAATCACCGGGCGCAAGGACAATGGTCTTGCCCCCAGGTGAGGATTAGGCTCAGACGCTTACGCTTCTTTCCGCACATAGCCAGGTGAGATCATGCATCACATGATGATCTCCCGACCTCCCGCCTCCCGCTCTCCCGGAACTCCCCCTGGTCCTCCCTCCTACACGCCCCCGATAGAATAACAATAAAAGGTGCCAGGAACCAGCACGCGGTAGACTCGCTAGGAGCACGGACCTCCGGTCTCCCGCTGCTGGCGATCTCCACCAGATGTTATCTCCGCATCTCGTCTCGTTCTTGCGCTGACTACGTGGGTCGAAGCTACAAGCTGGTGCCGAAACCCGGGAATCCTCGAACCTCCACCCTGCTCACCGTCGCCTGGGGGAAGGGCCGCGATACCGAAGTCCGCTGGATCGGCGCATCCAGGGACCACCGTTTCGGTATCGCCTGTCCTCTGGATCGGCGCATCCAGAGACACGCGTCCTAGGACACTCTTTTGTCCGACGGAACACCCGTGAGTATGGGAGCTTGCAAAAGCAGGGCTTATGACAAGCACGTTGGACGAACTGGCGTTAGCGAAATGCGGCAGGGTCCCCGTATTAAAGAGAAGGGAGCTGCGCCAAATTGGTTGAGGAGATTGAAGCTCAGTGTCCATGGTACCCAGAGGGGGGGACATTGAATCTTAAGGACTGGGAAAACATCGGGCGCACTCTTCGCGCACAGAGCCTGTAGCGGCGCCGATGTCGCTGCTACTGGCGTGGAGACAATGTTTTGTCGCCATCAGCCTGCAGACCTATGGCTCCCTTGCTGTAGGCCGCCCTCCTTTTCGATCTTTCACCTTCAATTTCAACCCCGGAATTTTCTCTATCCACTAAATTGGGCGCCTGTCCTCCTTCTGCCCTCGCTCCTTCACCCAATTCAAACTCTCCCGCGGCTCAGCCGCCCCCTCCCCTTGCTTCGCCTTCATTTTCCGAAGCCACTGCACCTCCGTCAGCGCCACATAATGGCGCGGGTTTCAAAACTCTCGCAGAACGTATTAGCCACGATCTGCAGAAGAAAGAAACCCTGACGGAAGACGATGCCGAGATTCTTGCATTGTGCCCCGTCCACTTCACAGATACTGAGGGGAGGGTGGCGGCATTCGGCGGGTTGTCGAGTACCGCCCTTTAAGCTATAACATCCTCACTGAGCTCCGCAAAGCAATGCGGGACGTAGGAGTCACTAGCCCTTACGTGAGAGGCATGCTGGAGGCCATCGCAAGGAACCACCTAATGGTTCCAGGCGACTGGAAGACCACCTTTCGCATGCTCCTGAGCCCTGCACAATTTGTGGTCTGGGAAAGTGAGTTCCGCCAGCAGTGCTTCAACAGAGCAGCCACCTCTGGCGGCGCCTACACCGCAGCGCAGCTTTACGGCTTCGATGCTTTTCGCCAACCCTAGCGATCAGATTGTCCTGCCTGAGGCCACCCTTACGGTCGCCTCTGAGTGCTTCTATAAGGCATTTGTTAAGGTCCCCAACGCCGGCCAGCCAACCCAAAGTTTCTCCTCCATCCGGCAGAAACCCCAAGAGCCCTATGCTGAGTTTGTGAACAGGCTCCAGGAAGCGCTCAAGAGGCAGGTAGATGGCGAGGAAGCCCAGCGAGCTCCTCATGCACCATAGCAAAAGAGCACGCCTCCACGGAGTGCAGAGCGATCACGGGCCTGGGCAAAATCCTGAACTGGCCGACATGCTTAAGGCTTGCCAGGACATCGGGTCCTCCGCCCACCAAGCTAGCCTCCTAGCCGCAGCTCTCTCCACCGGCGGGAGGCAGCCTCAGGATGACTGCTTTAACTGCGGCAGACCCGGACACTTCCGAAGGGAGTGTAGGCAGCCCGGTGGGGGGGCCTACCCCCCCGATGGAGGAGGGTCCTCCCCCAGGAGGAGAAGGCCACCTAAGACCCGATGCCCACGTTGCCAGAAAGTCTTACATTGGAGAAGCGACTGCCCGTCGGGAAACTCCCGCCCGGGCGTCTCCCCAGCCCAGGACCAAGGAGGAGAGTACTAGAGCAGACCCAAATACCAAGGCCCCTGCCAAAACCACCCCCCTCTCGTGGCATCACACATGCACCCAGCCCATCTCCTTTAAGTTCCCCCACGAGGTTCTTGTACGCCCCAACCCAGTATGACGAGCCCATCCCTACCGGGACTATTGGGCTGGTGCTGCCAAAGGCCTCTGCCGCTGAACAGGGACTGTTCATTGTCCCCGGAGTGATCGACTCCACGCACCAAGGACCCATCCATCTCCAGGTCTGGACAAACATCCCACAGGAGTTGCTGGCCGGAGCCAGCTGCGCTCAGCTGATTCTCTTGCCCCATGCGCTGCCCGCTGCCGACCCAATAAAGGCTACGAGCCCCAGCAGCCAACATGGCGCAGCCTACACCACCGTCGCAGCGGTGGAGACGCCTATCGGGAGCTCCCGCCCATACCTGGACTCCGCCATAGAAGGATGTAAGTTCAAGGGCCTGGTGGACACCGGCGCTGATGTTACCGTCATCAGAGCAGCCGAGTGGCCCGACCAGTGGCCGACCGAGGCTGCCCGCACATCTGGGGGGTGGGGAGACAAACCGCGAGACGGAGCGTCCGCCCGCTCACGGTCAACAGCCCAGGGCTCGAGCGGCAGCTCACAGTCCGCCCCATCGTTTTAGACATCCATGTCAATCTCTGGGGAAGGGATCTCATGAGTCAGGTTAAAACGACTCTGGTCTGGGATGGGTAAAGCCGTCACAGATCACTGACCCCAATCGTGCCTTCCAAAGACTACCTTCTATCTCCGTAAGGAAACTGTTTCCCTCCCCCCTCCTTTTCTCTTTCTGTTTTTTCGACCAGTAGAGGCGGGAGGGCCAATTGGCTGACTGGCCCCCCCTGGATTAAAATCTGGGCCCGTCCTGATACCGCAGCACTGTCAGGACAGGCCCCAGTTTAAAAGGGGGCTGCCACCATTATGCCCCTAATACCCAAACCCGTTTGGGTTAGTGGTGATGGCATTATAGCACTATCATCACTTCTAAGATGCTTGGCCGAGTGGTTTTGGCGGGCGGCATCTCCCAAAGATAATTCGATCAAAAAATTTTAGCACCATCCAGCTTCCTGCATTAGCCACCAAGGTCACGGTAAGTGCAACTCCCTTGCAAAGAACCCCCCCCCTCTTTTTCCTTTGTGTGTGCGAGAAATTTGCCTCTAATTGCCTATCGTTTCGTTCCCCGGATGCACCCATCCCCCCAAAAAAGCGCTTCCAAAAGCCCCTTTTGTGCTGCTGATTAAGCATGCATACCCACAATCCCCCCAGGACCCGCCTGTTTCCTCCCCCCTCGAGGCTCGGACCCTCGCCTTGACGCACCCTGATGACGCTCTGAAGCCAATTCCCACCAGGGTCGCCTACCTCTTGCCCTCCCTGTCAAACAACTAAAGAAAGAGGAGCAGGCGGCCCCCAGGAGGATTGCATTAAAGCAACCTTCACAGGCTGCAAAACAAGCCTTCTTATAACAAGCCTTCTTATATTAAATTCTAAACTCTAAACCCGATCCCGATATCCCGCCATCCGCTCCAGAACTGAGCCTGGCGGGACCCGCCCCCCCCATAACCTGGGAAAAGGGGGTGTGTTTCAGTCCCTCTTCCTACAGGTCCCTGTGGACTCCGGATTACGCCATGATGATAGCCAACCCATGGAATGGCGCCAGTGAGGAAACCAACCCCATCCCGGAGATGGAACGCATCTCTCCAGAGGATCCCGCCCCAGCGATCTCAAAAGTGAACTCGCCGCCAATGCCCAAAGACCCGAATGACCTGGGGGGGGAGACGTCAAAGGCTGCACCTCACCACCAGCCAAGCCCTAGAGCTGCTAAGTGCCATGTGCATGAACCACCTCGAGACACCCGGGGAACCTCTGTGCCGCTCTCTTTGCGATCATCGAATGCCAACTTCGGTGGCCACCGCCCTTTCCTGCTCTGCTGCCTCCTGCCGCATGAAGCGATCGGCCACCCCTGACGGAAGCTTTTCACCAGACCAACATCTGGGAGCAGTTTTGCTGCCGCTGCCAACGTCTCATCCTTCTGCCTGGGCTAGTACCTAGGAGTCGGGAGCCTGCTAAGCTCCTGCCTGCTCCCCGTCTGCAAAGCGCCCGGAGACTTCCTAAGCGGAGTCCGGGCTGAGCCCTTCATGAATGCCTCATCCATCAGGTACTCTATGAGCGCCGACTGGGGACCCGTCGTCCAGACCCTCCCGGCTGGCAGGCTCTCCTTGTCACCAAGACTGTGCGCCAACCACGAAGCTCCTAACACCTGCGCCTGCATCACCGGCGCAGCTGCAAAGGAACCGGCCCGGGCTCCATTCATCGGCTCCGGCCAGTTGGAGCTGCACACACACGGGAAGACATTCCTCCCATGTTCCGAGGAAACATCCTGCTCCCCCCCAGGGGCTGGTTCTGGGACCTGCGTGGGAGAGAACGTTTAATTACATTCCCCGCCCGACTCCCTGGCAGTCGGAACTCTTTGTTTGCCTCAGTTAAGCCTCACCATCAAGTCCTACCCCAGGCTCCACCCCGGGAGCCCGGACGCTGACGGCCAGCGTCCGGGCTCTGCCTTTCGACCCCTCCTGTCGGAGCGATCGCTGGCAATTCGCCCTCTCCGAAGCGGAGTTAAAGCCTCCCTCGCAACTTCCCTAGTGGGAGTCCCCTGGACTTCGCTTCTTACAATGCTAAGACTATTGGCCGGCTGGCCTGTGCTCCTATGCTTGAAGTCCATCAACTCTATATTCCTCCACCGCTCTGGATGCCCTTGGCCTCCGAGCAGCAGGAATTTCGATCAAGCGACCCTAGACAATCGTGCCGCTTATTGATTACTTGTTATTGTTACATCCACCAAGGTTGTGAGAATGTACATAATATGTGTTGTTTTAATCTTTCCTGATGAATTCCCAGATTGATTCACATGAAAGTGCGTGAGCTGCAAGAAGTTGTATCTAATCTGGAAGTATGATAAGTTTTACACGCCCCTTATTGGTGGTCAGCCCTCTGGAGCTGGCTGTCGGGAGGATGGTTGAGTGCTATTGTACCAGCCTCTGCATTGGTTTAATTAGTGTTGCCTCGTTATCCAGGATCTTGTGTCGATTCAATGCGTGTCTAATATTGCCTGTGTAACGATGTGTAAGAAGCCCCTCAATTTCCCCTTACCCCGCAACCAAGTTCTAATGTTACACAAGCAGCTTGGTCAGCTTGACCAGACGGGCGGAGGAGACAAGCGTCCCTTTAAATGCCTCTCTTAGCATTTCGGCCCCTTTTTTCTAAAATGTAAAAGGAGGAGATGTAGTAATGCACCTGCCGACCCAGCAGGCACCGTGGTAGAACGTTGGGGACGCCAACGGACCCACGGACTCCTTGCCGGGTCGCGACCGCACCCCCACTCCTCATCCCCCCCCCCCCCCATGAGTCATGGGTCATGAGACTGTCTGGCTCAATCACCGGGCGCCAAGGGACAATGGTCTTGCCCCAGGTGAGGATTAGGCTCTAGACGGCTTTACGGCTCCCCTTTCCAAGCACGTGAGCGGCCAGGTGAGATCACATGCATCACATGATGATCTCCGACTCTCCATACTCCAGCTCTCCCGGAACTCCCCGGGTCCTCCCTCCTACACGCGCCCCGATAGAATAATAACAATAAAAGGTGCCGGGAACCAGCACGCGGTAGACTTCTAAGCTTAGGACCGCGGACCTCGGTCTCCTCATGGCTGGCGATCTCCACCAGATGTTATCTCCGCGTCTCGTCTCGTTCTTGCGCTGACCACGTGGGTCGACTACACCAGATTCTCTCTCAATCAGGCCCCTTCCGCACAGGCAGAATAATGCACTTTCAATGCACTTTCAGTGCACTTTGTGACTGGATTTTACTGTGCAGAATAGCAAAATCCACTTGCAAACAATTGTGAAAGTGGAATGAAAATGCATTATCCTGCACGTGCAGAAGGGGCCTATGTAAACAAAAGTCTCCTTTTCCAACTTTTAAAAACCTTGAGTATTAGTTTTAGAATATTTTTGCTCGCTATGTAACTTTTATTCTAGTTTGTCAACTGTTCCTCATGAGGATATGAATGTGAGAATTCTTATTGAGAGTTCTTATGTGAAATAAGTTGTTGCGGGCAGGGAAAGCATTCCATCATTTGTGGGCCTGAAAATTCAGTTAATCAGAAGTAATGTATCCCTGCAGTATGAAATTTTGACATCAAAACTGCATAGTGAAGTGATCTAATCTACTAACATTCCAGAAAATCCAAGAATAGATCTTTTACCATTGCTAACCAATACGTCCTTCTTTGCGACTGATTCCTTTTATTGTCTATCCACAAAATATCTACAATGTCTGTCTTCACTGGCCTGGATTCAGCTAAAAAAAAATCAAGATCACTTCAAGGCTTCACCCTCATTGGTTCAATTCAAGTCATTCTTCCTTGGAGAAAGTCTTGTACACTTGAAGGAAGACTTAGCAAAAAAAGGGTGTCTGACACATCAGAAACAAGTCATATGATTCAACCCGGGGTATTTGGCTGGCCAACCACTAGTGAGTACAGATTAGGATTTATATTGGTCTTTGTTCCATGTATATCAATAGGCCTCTTCCAGAGTTACAGCCTTCTATAAGCATTTGCTCTGTTATTACAGATCTTTGCGTGATGGTGCCCCTCATATTTATTTATTTTATTTATTTATTTATTTTCAGATTTCTAGACCGCCCCATCCCCTAGGGGCTCTGGGCGGTGCACAACATAATGACCATCAGGTACAGTTAAAAACAACTAAAACTTTTAAAAGCAGCGGTAAAATAGAAACTGACTATAATAGATAAATTAATGTATAAGATGGCATCCGCAATCCCAATTTCAAACCCTCTTATGGGAGGGAAGAGCAGCAAATCCCAAGATGACAGGCGCAGATGTACGGCCATGGGAGGGGGGGGCACCATCAACGGCTGGTACCTCCAGCGCCTGGTGGAACAGCTCCGTCTCATTACAGGCCTCTGCGGAACTCCTGTCCAGGGTCCCGGCGAGGGCCTCGGACATTGCTTTGAGTGGTAGAGCGTTCCACCAGGCTGGGGCCAGGGCTGTAAAGGCCCTGGCCCGATGGTGGAGGAAACCAGCACCATTATCATCGAGGGGCCAGGGACCACCAGGTAAGTTGGCCTCTGCTGAACGAAGAAGAGGCCGTATTGGGACATGTGGGGTGATGCGGTCCCGAAGCGATCACGAAGGTCCCAGGCCGCCAGTAAGGCCCCTTCAAAGGTCAACACACCAACACCTTGAAAATGATTCGAGACTCTACTGGGAGCCAGTGCATGCTGGCGAAGCACCAGGCTGGATATATGATCCCAGATGGCATTACTCTGTAAGCCATAGGACTCAAGAGCGGCTGCATTTTTTGGACCAGTTTTAACTTCCTGAGATCAGACGCAAGCGGGAAGGCCCGCTGAGAGCGAAAGTTACGCAATAGTCCTAATCTGGAGATGACCGTTGCATGGATCACTGTGGCTAGAGTCGGTCTGGGAGAGAAAGGGGAGCCAACACGGCCGAGGCCTGGCGAAAGATGGAAAAGCAACCTGGGTTATATGGAGCCACCTGGGTCTCCATTGATAGAGACGAATCCAGGTGGGACCCCAGGAATCATGCGACGTGGAGGAGGGTCGGAGCCAATGAGACCCCCTCCCACACCGGGCCGGCTGAAACGTCCCCCTCTCCCCTCACGGCCCAGCCAAGAGGATCTCCGTCTTCGGGATGGATTTCAGTTTAATTAACCTGCTCTGTCGCATAACCAACCAGCAACCGCCTTCCAAACAATGCTGTAGAGCCGCAGAGGGCGGGCGGCTGTTCCCCATCCATCAACAGAATGAGGCTGGAGTGTCATCAAGCTGCATGCTGGATGACTGCGTGACAGCCCAAAACTCCCGATATTCAGCTGGAGCAAGGGGTCGCGATGTAGATGTTAGCAATAACAGCGGGGATAGGGTAATGCCCACTGGGGATTACACCGCCAATGTAAGGCGGGCACTTCCTGGAGGCTTCCATCCCCGCGACCTCACTTGCTGAGTCCGCCCCCGGAGAAAGCGAGGCAATCCATTGAAGGACAGTGCCCCGCACTCCAGAGAGCAGCGCCAGGCGGTGCCAGGCCAAAATGGATCGTGGGTGCGACCACATCAAACGCTGCGGTAAGATCCAACAATACCAACAGCGCCGATCCGCCCTGGTCAAGCTGCATACGGAGCGTGTCTGTGACGGCGACGAGAACAGTCTCCGTCCCATGCCCAGCACGGAAGCCGGACTGGAAGGGGTCGAAGGCCGATGTGTCATCCAGGAAACCTTGAAGCTGCTCCAACACCACTCTCTCAATTACCTTCCCCAGAAACGAAAGATTCGAGACGGGGTGGTAATTGGCCAGATCTCCAGGATCTAATGATGGTCTTTTTAAGAGTGGGTGTTAATGAGATCTTAATTTGCTGTATATAATTTAATTTTATGATTGCTTTTAATTGTTTTCTGAAGAATGGACTTAGGAAACACTCTGAAATTGACTTGATAACATTTTGGGAGGTTGTGTTTATAAATCTGTATATGTTGTGTGGAATTTACATTGGATTTTGAAATGTCTGTATGGAATTTTTGAGAAACCATTTAAGTACTTTCCCCCCCTTTTAAATAAAATAGTCTGCATATATGGTTTCTAATACTGCTGTTAATTATGATTTTTAGGCTGTATTTCCATTTCTGTTGTATGAAGTATATAAGCATTATTTCTAACAATATGGTTTTATTGTTAAGGTGTTATGTTATTTTGTACATGGTGCCCCTGGGAAAGAGCACCAGCTCCAAATGCACAGGGCAGATCAGTTCCAAAAGAGGAAACAGCATTTCTTAATCATACCAACTAATCACAGCTTATAATTATTTCTATAATATGATTTTATTATGGGGTCTGTGATTTGCATCCAAAGTAGCATTTGTTAAAGTGGAAGGAAACCTCTCTTAACAAAGCTCCATCTTCACATATTTTCCTTCTGAAGCTGCATACTCTAGTTCTAGGAATTCCCTGATATCTATGGTATAAACAATAGAGAAGCAGGGAATTCCTAGAGTGCTGTGATGAGAATGTAAGGATGCTGCTGCCTCCTCCAGCCAAGACTCCTCAGAAAAAAGGTTCCAAGATGGAAGCCACTTTAGATGTCTCAGCCATATGTCTGTGCAACAACTCAGTCTTACAGGCCCTGAGGAATTTAATCAAATCCTGCAGGGCCTGGGTCTCACTAAAAGAGCATTTCACCAGGTTGATGCCAGGGCCCTGGTGAAGGAAGCTATATATCTTTTGGGCCAGGGACCATTAGCAGATTTTGGCTCCCTGGGCACAATGATCTTCAGGGGGCATACGAGGAGAGAAGGTCCCATGTATGCTGGCCCCAGACCGCTTTCGGGCTTTGAAGGCGAGTACTGAAACCTTGAACCTGATCTGGTACTCCATCTGGAGCTTTACCAGGCAGGGAAGGAATGTGGGAAGGGAAAACGAGAGGCTCCCTAAAAATCCTTGTGGGTTCTCGGCTTATACTTTTCTAAAAGTCAGAAGCAGAATTGTAGGTCAGAGAAATTCTCCAGAAGCTGTAATTCAGCATGTAATAAGAGATACAGAGAATGAAATGAGAATATAAAATGAAATAAATAAGCCAATAAAGCAATATTAAATCCTCTAGCATTAATTTAAAAAGTCTCTTTTTGTTTATCTTTTTGGCATAGATTAAAAACTTTCTTTCCTGTTACTTCCCAATTACAGTTCTTTTTTCTTCTGTGGCCTTCTAGGAGAAAGATACCAGTTTAAAACAGTGTCTAAAAGGATATCAGGCAAGAATACCAGAAAAGATCAGGCCTGCACATCTTGTGACCACCCCAAGCTAAATGTCCACCAGCTGTGTTTGGTATGGTGGTACTGGAGGATGATTAACAGAGGCATATCAAGGGGGGAAAGAACCCAGTACACTGGTGCATCCTCCACCCCTGTCCCGCCCTGGAATACCTCTGGAACACCCTCGCCACACCCCCATAGGAGCATGTGCCCCCCCATCCCCTTGGAGCTACGTGCACCCCCCATCCCCTTGGAGCTACACTTCTGATGATTAAGCATATGATTTTTGTGTTCCCTGGGAGGTAATAAAAGTAAGAGGTACCTAGAAGGGCATATGGTTGAGGGATGCCTTTTAACACTAAGGGAAAATTTCATGTCATGCTGCCTAAGGTCAGGATGACTAAGAGGTCAAATCCATAGAATTACAACAGTAACCCTCAATTAGATCTTCAAATAGAGCAAGCTGGTGGAAGATATTTTGCAAAAGAACTAGCATGGTGTAGTAGGATAATGTTTAAGAGTGACAGACACTAATCTGAAGGACTGGATTTGATTCCCCACTTTTCTACACAAGCAGTGGACTCTATACTTGAGAAACAGGTTTGTTCCCTTCTCCTTCACTTGAAGACTGCTGGGTGACCTTGGGCTTGTCACAATTCTCTTGGAACTCTCTATACCAGGGGTCTGCAACCTGCGGCTCTGGAGCCGCGTGCGGCTCTTTCAGCCTTATACTGCGGCTCCACATGGCCTGGAGGTCAGAGGGTAGCGTGGATGTGCCCCTCCAGCCCTCCAGAGCAGCGCTGGAAGAAAAGGTGAGTGGAGGGGCCAAACCAGATGTGCCTCCGTGTCTGAGGGCACTGCTTTTCGCATCGCCTCCACTCACCTCTCCTTCCAGCGCTGCTCTGGAGGGCTGGAGGGACACGCCCACGCTGCCCTCCGACCCCTGGAGGTCGGAGAGTAGCGTAGGCGTGTCCCTCCAGAACAGCTGCCATACCTCCTCTGCCATCCCCGCAGCTGCCATCTCCCCTCTGCCCCACGGAGCAGGCGGCTGTCTGGTCCGTTGGGCAGAGGGGGTTTCCCTGTCCGGCGCCTCCACCTCCCAGCGCTGGAAGGAAAGGTGAGTGGAGGGGCCGAACCGGAAGCTCTCCAGCTCGGTAGATCTTCGGGGCCATAGAAATCAGGTCCAAATAGCTCTTTGGTTGGTAAAGATTGCCAACCCCTGCTGTATACCCCACCTACTGCACAATAGATATCTTGTAGGGTGTGGAAAGGGAGGCAGTTGTAAGCTGCTTTGAGATTCCTTATGGTAGAAAAAAAAGCGGGGAATAAAAACCAATTCTTCTTCCTCTCCCATTTCATTTATTTGTATCCCTGGGGGGTGGGGGGGACATTCCTGAGTGTTTGGAAAGCTTTGGAATAGTGTGGTAAACAGTGCAGGGGGCTGAATCCAGAAGAAAGAATTGTCAGAAATCATTGTCTCTTTCATGAGTTCATGAGATAGTTCCTTTTAGCTGATATTCCTGCCCACTCACTGCTATTTTTGAAGTCCCCTGACTCAGGAAAGAGATTTTGGAATGCACACGTTCCTGAATGGAAGAAAGCAGGAGCAAAAATTTATTTTGTGAGCTATCTTCATTTGCATATATCATTATCCTGAGTTTATTGTATATGGTGGTTACCCTGTGTCACGTATGGGGGGAAGAGGGTGTATCATATGATGAGTTAATATGAAAGGGTTGAAGCCTTAATGTAGCCTGTTCAGTTTCAGATTGACTAAAAAGGTGTTCCTGATTAATCAAACAGCAAATATTTTATAAGATGCAATTTTTGATAGAAATATATAGGTGGCAGCCACCATCTTAGATGAGCAATTCTCTCTTTATTCTTAGATCAGGGAATGCCTCTGGTCTCTACAGTGACATATGTGTACATCAAAAACAAAATTTTGTTCAGAATTCTTCTTTTATTCATATGCAAATAGAGTCCATTAAAACTCATGTTATTAATCAACTAAGATTTGTTTAATCTTGCAACAGCACCAATTATAGTACCATTTGAATTAATTATTAAATTTCGGGTTGTTGCCTGCAATAAGGCTTAAGGCAACTTATAACATTATTAAACAAACAATATTCTAATAAGACTATTTCCAGTATTCTAATTGCATTTATCATATGTTTACTTGATGATATTTAATATTATCACAGATTCATTATCACAGTTGTGCTTAACAAATTATAAAAATGGTCTGTGCTTAGTGGAGGTTCTATGAAGGCTTTAGTTTATTCATCTGGGTGAATGGTGTTGCCAGTCTCCAGGACAGACCTGGAGA
Organism: Sphaerodactylus townsendi; assembly: GCF_021028975.2. Taxonomy (NCBI): domain Eukaryota; kingdom Metazoa; phylum Chordata; class Lepidosauria; order Squamata; family Sphaerodactylidae; genus Sphaerodactylus; species Sphaerodactylus townsendi. The sequence goes on along the minus strand of NC_059426.1, from coordinate 38,847,942 downwards.
TCTCCTGGAATTACAACTGATCTCCAGACTATTGAGGTCAGTCCTCTTGCGGAGCATATAGTAATATATCGTGCTGAGACCCCTCCCTTCTCAGTGCCTCATCTTTCCAAGGCTCTGCCCCCAAACTCCAGGAATTTTGCAAGATGGTGCTAGCAACTGTAGGGTACTATTAATTGCTATCCACACTGAGAGGTACTGGTAAGTTTGTTTATTTTTCAGAAACACCAAGACAACTTCAACAAGAAAGAAGAGACTCTGAGAATTAACAAAGCTTTAAATTCACAAACACCAAGACAACTTCAACAAGAAAGAAGAGACTCTGAGAATTAACAAAGCTTGGCTACCAGGACTTAAAAAATGGCCTTATAACCCCACCCGCAATACAATGCACTCAACCACACCTTTGCATAGCAAGTTCTACCCAAATACTTACTGATTGGTTCTCCAACCTGGGACATGGACAATATATACCCCACTAAATTTTCCCTTTTCACTGGACACAGTGTGTAACAGACTTTTCTCTATGATACACCTCTGAAGATGCCAGCCACAGATGCAGGCGAAACGTTAGGAACAAGATCTACCAGACCACAGCCACACAGCCTGGAAAACCCACCACAATCATTGGTGTATTTTTATTTACTCTGGGAAAAGACAATATTGAATTACCTCTATCAAAGACCTGGGAGTGGACACATCTAATTTGTAGATTGTACTGTATCCTTGAATAACTGTTGACCTAATGTGAATGATAACCATTACTCTCACACACAAAATAATACATACATCTAAGGAATTTGAAAACCTTCTAAGAAGAGAAAGCGGAAATAGTGAGAACAGTAGAATACCAGGAAAAGTGATGTGCCCCCCACATATCCTAACTGGGCTGTAGTTTTCCTAGGTAGAACTGCGGGGCAGATGAAGGTAGGTTGAATGTTCAGAGAGAAGGAATAAGGAAGGCCCACTCCACATGGACCAAAAACTGGTGTGGGCCCGGTAAAAACACTGGTTTGGGGGAGAACTTCGCATGGCTGCTGCCTCTGAAACGAGGCAGCACCGTGCTTTTCCCCTCCCCAACCGGTGGGAAATGGAGTTCTTGAGACTCCCTAAATGAGCGAGTTTTTCTAAAAACACCGTTTTGCACCCTGTGCCGAGCGAACGGCACTGGGTGGGAGGCGCTGCTTTTAGGTGCGTCTTTTTTCTTGTCAACTTACCTTTTCTCCCCATGCAAGGATGAGGGGACACGGTTTCTGCCCAGAGGTGGGATTCAGCAGGTTTGCATCACTTCAGCAGAACCGGTTGTTAAAATGGTGCTTTTAAACAACCAGTTGTTAAATTATTTTAATCCCACCACTGGAACCGGTTGTTAAATTATTTGAATCCCACCACTGCTCCTGCCCTCCAACCCCCAAGGCCACGGCCCCGGGGGCATCCCTTCGTCCTTGCGGAGCTGCGCAGGGAAGAGAAGGTACACTTAAAAACAAAAAGGACGTGCCTCCATGTGAAGGTGCCTCTGCAAGTTGCGGCAGCTCTGGGGCCACCTGTACAGAAGCTTGCAAATGGCCCTGGGGCTGCACCGGGGTCATTTACCTCAGTGTGCAGCCGCTTCCCTGACCCGTGTGGAGTGTGCCGAAGAGAGACTGTGGGGGTTTTCAGGAAGGGGAAAAGGAAGTAGTGAAGGATGGGGAAATAAGAGTCCCTCTGCAAGTCTTTGCAAATTTCTGCTTGTTTATTCTATAGTGGGAGAAAGTATCAACATGGCTCCACCCTAGTTGCTATCTTGTGGAATGTACTCTTTTAAATGGAGGCTTACCAGCTGTAGAATTTTCCATCAGGTCCTAAATACTTTGACCCGCACTTGGTACTTGAAACTGAGGTCAGGGCTCCTGTGTGAGCAGGCTTATGCTTCATTTCTTTTATTCACTGTGAAATCCCTGCTGCTCACAGTGGGCGCGTGGGCACAGGTCTACTCCTTAGCCCTGAATGAACGTGAAATAATTTGCTTCGGAATTGTCGTATGTGTAGTGTGTTCCTGTGCTCTAACTATTTAGCTGTGTGTCGATAAATTCCACTGAAATAATCAGCAAGCTCAGGGCTTTTTATTTCATTCTGTTCATGTATAAAGATCTTGGAAGCATAATTAATTCACTTATTTCTAATCTTCTAAGCCCCCCCCCCCCCTTTGTTGGACTGCTAAGTTGATCGTTTGGGAAGATATAACCTTTTCTTCAAGTAACTGGATTATTACAGTAGGAAATGTCTGCCTTTATAGACATCTCTTGACAGCTAGTTTACAACAGTCTGCCACTTTGACCCCTCTTTCTGTCTCTTACCATATGCATCAGAATTTGTTGTCAAAGAAAACACTGGTAAATGGGAAGATTCTTACCAATAGAATACAGTGAGAATTCCCCAGTCATTCCAAAATTAGTCAAGGAAAAATCTGACGACATATTTCTGAGTTGATGTTATATCTGCACCCGATGTTCCAGAGAATCACTTCTGAAATCAGAAATGATACTGTCAGCTAAATGAAGATCTTTTTTCCCTAGTTGACTTTTTGAACTAATTTGAATGATAACCATTACTCTCTCACACACATATACACATACAAAATATTACGTACAACTAGGGTATTTGCTAACCTTTTAAGAGTACTGATATAAATGCCATAGGTTCGTCACCTTGACTCTCAGTCACTTGCTTAAATAGATGAATAATCTGTTTTTTATTCAGTAATCAAATGTAAATAAATCTGCACATTATTGAAACTTTCCCACTATTTATTTGGAACATTGATGAAAATGTTAGAGAGTTTAACAGTCCAAACCAGATTGGGGGGGTGGGCGGGGACAGTGTTGCTGTGGTGCCGCCCAGCACTCTCCAAAGGGTTTCCTTACAGCACAGGAAGCCCCCCCCCCAAAAAAACCCACAAAAGTTCTGTTGACAGTCCCTCATAGGGGATAATGGAGGTTGAGGCTGACACCACCAGCACACAGGAAGTGGGTTCACAGTGGAAACTGTCTCAGGCCCACCCCGGAATGCTTGGCCACACCCATGCAGAGATGGACTGCAGCTTCTGGGTTAGGTGCTGTGGAGCTGCACAGAGCCTGCCCACCCAGGTAAGTCCCCCCCCCCAATGCATTTGTGCCAGCTCCAGAGATGGGACCAGCCCCACCCCCACTCTGCCAGCTTAAAAAAAACTACCAATCATTCTTTTTTAAAAAAACAAAGTCTTTTGGAGTGTCCAGCCGCTGACTGAGGTGCCTCTTCTACTCCTCCGGTTTCGGAGTTCCCTTTGCCATCTAGGGGACCCACTTTTTGTTCTGTTTCCCCCTCCTTGGGAGGGTTTAATTGGGGTTATCGCTGACGCCATTTTTATTGAATCTACTGCTGTGTTTTAAATTTAAATTATTTTAAGCTAATGGGGTTTTGTCTGTATACATTATATGTAGAATCTGTGTTGTGCACCGCCCAGTACCCATAAAATAAATAAATAAATAAATACAATTTTGGTGTAGGAATACATAGTTCAGTGATAGAGCACTTGCATACAATAGGTTACTGGCATCTCCAGGGGTTTTTTTTTTGGGGGGGGGGGGCATCCTTTAACGTAAAGTTCTATGGACAAAGTTGTCTCCTATGATTTAAAATTGACTCCCTTTTGATTTTGATTCAATTGACTCCCAGTTGAATAATGCTTGCAGCCATAAGTGACAGAAAATAAAAACTTATATGAACCTTAAATATTAACTCTGTGAGTTGCCATAATAGTGTGGTCTATTTCATATTGCCTATTCCCATACATTGAGGCATCTGAACACATTCAAGATGTCACTTATCTTTTATCCTACTCATTCTCTTAGGTCCCATGCTGAACTATGGTGCATTCTCTCCAAATCTTCCTAGTGGAATCTGCAAATCTGGTGGTGAACAAACTCAGATAAAAAGAAAACCCAGTGAATGTTCTTCAGTCATTTACAATATTTATTAAAGTACTCAAAAGGGGGGGAAAATCAGTGAAACAAAAATATAATTCCTTAACATTCCAAATAAACCTGGGCAGTATTTGCTATTAGCTTCCTATGGCATTTTGGCTGCGCACTTCTGCAGAATGGTGGTACACTCTGCATCTCTTTTAAAAGCACACATGCTGTACCATTTGGTGTGACAGCTGCTAAGGTAATGATGGATTTTTAGTGAAGAGTGCCATAAATAAACATACCAAACTTAAAAAAAAACCTTTCCAAAGAAGAATGAAATTTGGCAACAAAACACATCCCTTTGAAAATAAATCTCTTATTGCTTGCCTTTAGTCTATCAACCCAGCCTTCCAAAGCTAGTTAAAATTCTTTAAGTTTATGATGGTGTAGTGGTTAAGAGCAGGTGGATTCTAATCTGGAGAAGTGGATTTGATTCCCTACTCCTCCACCTGAGTGGCGGAGGCTTACCTGGTGAACCAGATATGTTTCTTCACTCCTACATTCCTTCTGGGTGATCTTGGGCTAGTCACAGTTCTTCGGAACTCTCTCAGCCCCACCCACCTCACAAGGTGTCTGTTGTGGGAAGAGGAAGGGAAAGGAGCTTGTAAGTCACCTTAAGTCTCCTTACAGGAGAGAAAGGTGGGGTATAAATCCAAACTCCTCCTCCTCTTTCTTCTTTCCTCAGGTATTAACTCCCCCACATCAATAATTTCGATACCCATTCTTTGCTCCTATCCATCTAGTTCAACTTTATTCTGCACATTCTTACCTACCTTGCAAGGTAGGTAATGATGGAGCATGACTTGGACTATGCAACATCTAGTGTACAGGGGAAGTAGTTCAGGTTTGAAAACTAGTCAGAAAGGGATGTGGGTCACTTCCTTCTTCTGAATTTCCTGGTTTGTCCTGGTAATGCAGTCCTCAGTCTTGTTTCCTGCTTCTTTTCTGTTCTTTTGCTCTTCTCTCCCCTTGCCAGCTACGTAGTCAGCCATATACATGACTTATTTTTCTCTTTTCTATGCCTCAGCATTCATTTAAAAAAATAAACCCTGCTTTATTCTTTTTAAAAGTGTCTACTTTTCTGATTTCCAAACAGCAACTCTGCCCAGAGGACTGGTGCTAGGCCTCCTAGAGAATTTTAAGGCAGACCCATCAATTTGAACCCAGATTTCCAAAATCTGAGCCCCCAATTCTGCTATTTAAAGTCTACAGGGAATTTTAGAAAATCTGAATTGGTAGAGCAGTTCTTTCTCTTTTTGTATGTCCAAAGACATACAAAGCAGCACGTTATTCATCCTCCATTTTTGGACTAGCACTTTCCACTTCCCTGCTAAGGTACTAATTCTTGAAGGAAAAGGCACAGCTTAGTGACAGAACACACATTCTGCCTGCCCTGGATTCAGTCCATGGCATTTCTAGAGGAAAGGATCTTGGATAGGCCAGCTGGGAAAAGCTACCATTGAAGAGCCAGTTGGAGTTATCATATACTGGGCTAAATAGATCAGCTTTCTGGCTTCGTATATGATTGCTTCAAATATTTATGTAAGGCAGATCAGTCCAGATAGTGGTCCTAAAGGCACAGTTCTGTTTCTAACGTTAATGCTTCAACACCTGCCTCACACCTTGTTTTCAGGTTGTAAAGAGAGACCTGCTTTTTCAAAGATTTGATTGCTCTTTGATCTATTCATGGGTGTACAGCAGGTTTTTTGTCACTGTATTCTTTACTAATCATACAATATGGCACAATTGGCTTTTCACACGTGCAGAATCTTACACTGCCCACGTGAGTTCCGCTCAGCAGTCAATTGTTTAAACTGACAAGTTAGATCACTCACAAATGGTTATAACTGGTCATTAACAAATGCTGTGTTTTAACCAATTACTACTCTTCAGGGTTCATCTAAGTAACCTTTGGTGATGCCAATAGCCTGTGATAAGTTTGAATTGAAAGCATCTTTTGGCAAACCCAATGCAAATTAGTTCAGCAAGCGCTTGGAGCTGCTCAGCCCAAAACGACGGGCCAAATGATAGTGCAGGAGCAGCAGTGGCGTAGGAGGTTAAGAGCTCGTGTATCTAATCTGGAGGAACTGGGTTTGATTCCCAGCTCTGCCGCCTGAGCTGTAGAGGCTTATCTGGGGAATTCAGATTAGCCTGTACACTCCCACACATGCCAGCTGGGTGACCTTGGGCTAGTCACAGCTTCTTCTGAGCTCTCTCAGCCCCACCTACCTCACAGGGTATTTGTTGTGAGGCGGGAAGGGCAAGGAGATTGTAAGCCCCTTTGAGTCTCCTACAAGGAGAGAAAGGGGGGATATAAATCCAAACTCCTCCTCCTCCTCCTCCTCCTCCTCCTCCTCCTCCTCTTCTTCTTCTTCTTCTTCTTCTTCTTCTTCTTCTTCTTCTTCTTCTTTCTTCTTTCTTCATTCTTCTTCTTTTTCTTCTTTCTCTTCCTCCTCCTCCTCCTCCTCTCCTCCTCCTCCTCCTCCTCCTCCTCCTCCCTCCCTCCTCCTCCCTCCCTCTTCTTCCCTCCCTCCCTCCTTCCCCTCCTCCTCCCCTTCCCTCCCTCCCTTCCTTTCCCCCTCACTTCTGATCACCCCATTCAGACAGTTCAGTTAGACATGTAAATGTGTCTGCGAGATAATTCATAGCAAGCCTGATTCATTAAATTGCCCCCCTCGACTTATATGTGCGTCAGTGATCCCCCCGCAACGCCCCCCCACACTTACTTTAACAAATGCAGCAGGCTTGAGATGAGGGCTTGCCTGTGTTCCCTTCCAGGCTGACCCTAGGAAATGTAGTTCTCACCAAGTCCAAACGACTTCCTGGAAGGGAACACAGGCAGCAGGCCTCTTCTGAAGCCTGCTCCGTTTGTTAAAATAACTGGGGGGGGGGGGGGGGGGGGCGCCGAGCAGGGAACGCCCTCTGCCCTATGGAAAAGGTGGCTGCCTTCTCCCTGGGGCAGAGGGGGAATGGTGGTGGGGCCCTGCTCTGTGCCGCTGGCTGCTGCATTTCCCACCCTCGACTTATACATGAGTCAATAAGTTTCCCCAGTTTTTTGTGGTAAAACTAGGTGCCTTGACTTAAACTGGGGTCGACTTATACATGAGTATATACGGCACCTTATGTGAGTTAGGTCAGTGGCATAATGCCCATTGGGCAAAGTGGGCAGTTGCCCAGGGCACCCCCTTGTGGCTGGTGCCAAAAATGCAGGGTTTGTTTGTGTTTTTTTGTATTTTCAGTGTTTTTTCCGTTTGTGGCCTGCAGGGGGAGCAGTTTTTAGGCTAGCAACACCATAATTTCAGGGATGTTTTGGGAGGCTCTCCTGATGCTATCGTCCAGGTTTGGTGAGGTTTGGTTCAGGGAGTCCAAAGTTATGGACTCCCAAAGGGGGTGCCCATTTCCCCATTGTTTCCAAAGGGAGCTAATAGGAGATGGGAGCTACACTTTGACGGTGCATAACCTTGGACCCCCTGAACCAAACTTCACCAAACCTGGGAGGTATCATCAGGTGAGTCTCTTACTGATACCACCCAGGTTTTGTGAAGTTTGGTCCAGGGGGACCAAAGCTATGGACTCCCAAAGTGACGCTCCATCCCCCATTGTTTCCAATGGGAGCTAATAGGAGATGGGGACTACACCTTTGAGGGTCCATAACTTTGGACCCCTTGAACCAAACTTCACCAAACCTGGGTGGTATCATTAGGAGAGTCTCCCAAAGATACCCGGAAAGTTTGCTGCTTCTAGCTTAACAATTGTACTCCTGACAGCAGGCACCCTCCAAATTTCCCCAGATTTTCCTTTTAAATCCCCTCTCTTTGGCATGGATTTAAAGGGAGAGTCTGAGGTTCCCAGTTTAAACATTGAAAGTGATGCTGTTTCAGGGTAGGGGAGAATCAACCCCAAAATAGCATCACTTTCAATGTTGTTTAAACTGGGGATCCCAGATTAAGGTGGATTTAAAAGAAGAATCTGGGATTCCTAGTTTAAACACCTTTGAAAATGATGCTGTTTGGGGGTGGATTGCAGCATCACTTGTTTAAACTAGGGAGCCCAGATTCTCCTTTTAAATCCACCTTAAAGGGAGAATCTAGGGTTCCCAGTTTAAATAACATTGAAAGTGATGCTGTTTCCCCCAATTGGGGGGACTGGATACAACACCATAAAATGTTTTCATAGCAGTAATAAAACATTTTGAAAATGTTTTCAAAAAATTATTTCTGCTGTGTGGCATGGCCTATTGCTGTGTTCAGATTTGTGAGTTGGGGCATGTTCTATAATGGGATGGTGACTTTGAAACATCCTGGTGTAAAAAATCATTGTTTGGTTACGGTGGGGGACGGCGGCTGCCCATGGGGATGTCCGCCAAACTCCAGTTTGCCTAGATACGCTACTGGGCGTAGCTACAAGGGGGATGGGGGGCGGGTAGCACTGGGCACGCACCTGGGGGGGCATCAAACTCGGGTTTTGCCCAGGGCTCCGGTTTGCCTAGTTACGCCACTGAGTTAGGTACAAATAAATGATGATAATTCAAGAGTCTTCCTTTTGCCTTCAATTGGTAGAGAATCCTGGAGCAGACAAGCTGGCTTCTCAAGCAAATTTGGAAAGTCACCTGAATTTGCTCTTGGGACTTGGCAATATCCTTCTTACCTTCAGTACAGGAGCCTCACCTTGAGTGGCAGTCTCTTGGGTGCTCATTGAAACTTGTCACATCCTTGGATTCCCCAGTAGCTACCTTGTGGAGTAAATGCAGGCTGTAATCGGAAATAAACTTGGTGCAGCAACAGCTGTGATTATCACCCTCAGGGTTCATCTTTTTCCTTGTGCCTACTTGATAATCTATTCATTATGGCTCAAACTTTAAGCTCGGTGCTACAGAAGATCATTAATCATAGATATAATTTAATGACAGCAGGGTCATGTTCCACTAACTAAGTACACCTTGTTTGCCTCAAAATGCTAATCGCTTCTCTGCAACATTAATGAGGGACAATTGATATTAAGCCTAATAATCGTGTGTCGTCTACTTAACAGTTTTATTCATATAAACTGGATATTTGGGTTATGGCTAAATACAATGAAAATCTAATTATGTAAAACATACATCTAGATAGTGGTTCAACAAAACATCTCTTATCTGTGAAGATAGAAAAGATAGCTGAGGTGATTCTTTACAGGAAAACCAGCATTAATTTGGTCTTTTTCATATACATGACTTGTTTTGTGAGCCCTGTTCTACCATCAGGAACTCACACGAGCACCTCAGGAGTAAAAGATGGTGTAAGTTTTATTCCATTTCACATTCTTCTACCGGATGAGTTTTTGCCCCGTCCTGGAAGGTCTGTAACTCTTCTCTGCGTCAGATGACATTATCATGCGACATTCTGCACTTCTTTTCAGTGCCAGCCAATGGAAAGGAGAAGAGGACAAGGAGTCTCTTTCATCTGACAGATGGTGAGTGTGTAGCTATTGCGTCATGAGGTGGAAGTTCATATGTAAATTGCTGGGACACAGATGTGGTAATATCTAATTCTGCTCTAGCTCATCTGTCTTGAGTCAATAGTAGTTGGAGGTAAATGTATAAGTGCTTTCTTATATACTTTCTTATTGAACACACATTTGTTCTTACTAGAGCTTGGGGCTGAGCAGACTAACCATACTACAGATCAGAAAGGTAGAGCTAGAAAGGACCGTGTCTTGTCTGTTTTGCTGTATTCTTTGAGATTATAGAATTAATGACATTGCATAGTATCAAGCAGTGGTGTAGCAAGGGGGAAAAGCACCCGGTGCACCAATGCATCCTCCACCCCTCCACGGCCCAGAACAGCCCCATCCCCTGGAACGTCCTCGCCACACCCCCACAAGGGTGTGCGCCCAGTGCATTGCGCACCTCTCTCCCTCCGGAGCTACGCCTCTGGTATCAAGGGCCTGTATATCCCCAGGTTAGACCAATCTAATCAGAACTCAGAAGCTAAGAACCAGGGTAAGCCCTGGTTAGTATTTGAATGGCGAACCACCAAGGAATATCAGGCAGGCAATGGCAAACCACCTCTGAATGGCTCTTGCCCTTATTACCCTACAGGCCAGGGTCACCATGTCAGCTGTGATGACACACAAAAAAAGTATCAAGGGCAGAAAAATAACTGAAATGAATAAATAATGGTAGATAGGTTTGCCAGAGAAGCATCAGACTTAAGAAGGGAGAATAACAAGGTCACAATGCCTCTAAACATACTTTCTTGGAAGGATGTCCCACTATTCGATTAATTGATTAATTTCTAACACGCCCTTTCCTGATCAGGCACGGCTTAGGGTGATATACATCATAAATTGCGATTAAAATAACATATTAGAAACAATACTCTAGTGGCACCATAAAACAGATCCAGGCAGAGGGGAAAGAGCAGAAAGGGAATAACTGAAGTTCCGATAAAGGGAACAGGAAAGGATAATTTCAACAACAACTGACACAACAAAAGGGAAGGAGGGGGGAGGCCAACCAGAACGACAACAATTGCTGTCCTCAACCAGAGTCTTTCGGGCTCAGGCCTGGCAGAGCATTTGAGTCTTACAGACCTTGCCGAATGGCAACAAATCCTGCCGGGCCCCAGTTTTGTTTGAGAGAGAGTTCCACCAGGCCGTGGCCTGAGCCAGAAAGGCTCTGGCTCTTGTTGGGGACAGGTGGAGATTTTGGGCCAGCGACCACAAGAAAGTTGTTCTCTGCTCTCTGGGGGGTATGTTGGGTGAGGCAGTGGCAGTCCCACAGATGCAAGGGTCCCAGATTGTCAAGAGTTTTAAAGGTTAGCACTAAAACCTTGAACCTGGATCACTTTTCCACCTGAGGCCAGTAGCTGATGCGGCACTGGTTGAATATATGCCCTCCTTGGAATCGCCATAAGGATTCAGGCCACAGCATCCTGTACCTGTTGAAATTTCCACAGCTGCCTCAAGGGTAATCCTGTGTAGAGCAAGTTATAGTAGTCCAACCTGGAGGTGACCATTGTATGGATCATTGTGGCTAAATCAGAGTGAGACAGGTACCTTTGTGACCTGCTCCTCCATCGATAAGGAGGCATCTTGGATCATGCCGAGACCCTTCACGGGTCTTCAGTGGACAGGTGGGGCTTGTTTCCTGTAATTTTGGTGTCATTTGCTTGAAAAACATCCACTCCACTGCCCCAGAAAGAGTTCCCCCAAGAGAATAATGGATCTGAAAATTTTCAGAATTAAAAGAAAGGGGAAAAAAATCCAAATTCTGAAGTGATATTGAGGACCTGAATAATCAGGAATAACTGTAAGAATACAGTGGCGTAGTGGTTAAGAGCAGGTGTATTCTTATCTGGAGGAACCGGGTTTGATTCCTCGCTCTGCCGCCTGAGCTGTGGAGGCTTATCTGGGGAATTCAGATTAGCCTGTGCACTCCAACACATGCCAGCTGGGTGGCCTTGGGCTAGTCACAGTTCTTCTGAGCTCTCTCAGCCCCACCTACCTCACAAGGTGTTTGCTGTGAGGGGGGAAGGGCCAGGAGTTTGTAAGCCCCCCTGAGTCTCCTACAGGAGAGAAAGGGGGGGGGGGAGAATAGAAATCCAACTCTTCTTCTTCTTCTTCTTCTTCTTCTTCTTCTTCTTCTTCTTCTTCTTCTTCTTCTTCTTCTTCTTCTTCTTCTTCTTCTTCTTCTTCTTCTTCTTCTTCTTCTTCTTCTTCTTCTTCTTCTTCTTCTTCTTCTTCTTCTTCTTCTTCTTCTTCTTCTTCTTCTTCTTCTTCCCCTTCCCAGAATCCAAATCTACAGTGGAGATTTGCAATCATAGGAAATATAATGGAAAGCAAAGAATAGAAATACTGTATATGAATTTTGCCATGACCTGGATAGCCCAGGCTAGCCTGATCTGATCAGAAGCTAAGCAGGGTCAGCCCTAGTTAGTACTAAGTGGGAAACCCCAAGGAAGCCTACCGTTGCTAAACAGAGGCAGGCAATGGCAAACCACCTCTGAGTGTCTCTTGCCTTGAAAACCCTTCTAGGTTTGCCATAAGTGAGCTGCAACTTGATGGCAAAAAAAGAAGACACACGCTTCCCCCCGGCTCCCCATGGATTTACTGGAAAGAAGTAAATGTGCAAGCGAAGAATGCAACAAGTGAGTTATTAGTTTCCTTTCCCATCAATGTATGTGTAAATCTTCCAGTACGAGTACCAGATGGCTTGTTACAATTGCGCTTCCTTAATCAGCGCATTCAGTACCCTCTCACCACTGCTACGTGCACATGTAAAGACTGGTTGTAGGAGGATATAGTTGGCACCATGGATCCCATCCAGTCACCCCCATTCTGAACTTCTGAAAGTATCACGAAAATCTGCCCAAGATGAAAAAAAGACAAATGGTGCTAACAGGTGCATTTAAACTTGAGATCACGTTAGGTTCATGTGGAAAGAAGCATAAAGGGGTGGCAGAGACATTCCTGAAAAGGGCTTCTAGAAAATATGTGATTTCTGCAGAAAGTACTCTGTTTTTTTTTAAATAGTTTTTTTAGCAAAGAGATTCAAAAAGAGCTGCTGAACATTCAGGGAGTTTCATTCTAGTTTGGTTTAAAAAGACATTTCAAAGTTGCCCTGAAATTAGTTGGCTTCAGTGGAGAAGTACTGCTTTCTTGAAACTATGTTGGATGATGCATTGCCAAAGGTTTACATTGCTGGAATCAACTGGGCGTTGTGTGGCCATGGTCTGCTAGTTTTTGTGTGACCTTTTTATTTATCTATTTATTTGGTTCGATTTATGTGCCGCCCTCCCTGAAAGGGCTCAGGGCAGCTTACAATAATAAAACATAGTAAAACTCTAATAAACAATTAAGTCTGCTGTTAATAACTAAAATCAAGTCCAAAACTAATTAAAATACAACTAAAATTAGAATCTACTTAAAATTTAAAGTTTAAAACCAGGATTAGGGCTGGCAAAAGGTGTAATTGTATAGGCCTCAACCAACCTTTGGATCCCGCAGAGCAAAAATGCGCCCATTGCCTAGACTGGAGCGGGCAGCCAAATCCAGGCACACCTTCAGGACAAAGTGATCCAACCATGGCACTCTATACAGTATGGAACCACATTCACACCCATGTGGTGTGAAACCACATTCACACCCATCCTGAAGATCAAATCCAGGATGTGGCCTGCTTGATCATAAATTGAACCAAATTAGGACTAATAAAAGGAAACACTTCTTCACGCAACGTGTGATTGGTGTTTGGAATATGCTGCCTCAGGAGGTGGTTATGGCCACTAACCTGGATAGCTTTAAAAGGGGCTTGGACAGATTTATGGAGGAGAAGTCGATCTATGGCTACCAATCTTGATCCTCCTTGATCTCAGATTGCAAATGCCTTAGCAGACCAGGTGCCCAGGAGCAGCAGCAGCAGAAGGCCATTGCTTTCACATCCTGCATGTGAGCTCCCAAAGGCACCTGGTGGGCCACTGTGAGTAGCAGAGTGCTGGACTAGATGGACTCTGGTCTGATCCAGCAGGCTAGTTCTTATGTTCTTATGTTCTTATGATGTGTGAGGCCTGTGCTGACAAGAGAGAGTCCCAGTGCCACCATGGCTATGTGGCTGTGGTCTGCTAGTTTTCCTGGCTATGTGACTGTGGCAGAGGCGTAGCTCCAAGGGGACAGGGAGTGATGCACCAGGCGCGTGCCCCTGTGGGGGTGTGGCGAGGGTATCCTGGGGTGTTCCGGGGCGGGACGGGGGCGTTCCGGGGCAGGAAAGGGGCGGAAGATGCACTGGTGCACTGGGTGTTTTCCCCCCTTGCTATTCCTCTGGGCTGTGGTCTGCTAATTTTTGCTCCTAATGTTTGCCTGCATCTATGGCTGGCAGCTTCAGAGGCGTGTCAAATTAAGATGTGTTTCTGTGCCACAGAAAGAAACACAACTTATTGTGACGTGCCTCGGAAGATGTGAGCCATAGATGCTAATGAAATATTAGGAGCAAAACCGACCAGACCACAGTCACCGAGCCCAGAAAACCCACAACAACCCCCTGTGCAAGGTGAATTTCCTTTGGTCTTTGTATCATACAGTTACCCTGTTCCTGTTTGAAATTTATCTTGTCTCTGTTTAAAACTCTCATTTCCACATTTATCCCGTGTCTTTTTAGGATTCTCATTTCCATATAGCTCCATGCAGCGCAGCACTGAATTGTAAATATTCAGGTCCAAAATGTATTTACATTAGCACACCACCCTCATGTACCTGACTAAAATATGATAACTGTATATGTTGATACCTGTACAAGCATTACATACCAAGGGATGGGTTTCTTTAAATCAAATTTCTTTATTCGATGTAAATGAAAAAGCCACACACACACACATATACTCTTTACAATCCAACTCCATATAGTGTTCAAATGGGAGGGGATATGATTGAAGGCTGCTGATACTGGATCAATAGCTGGCAATTCAAATAGTCCCAATTGGATTATTGGGAGGACTGGTCCGAGACAGGAAATGAAATGGAGGCTTACCTTATATAAGCATGGATTCTGTGTTTGGAAAATGCTTTTGCATCAAGATCTGTTTGTGGCTAAAAGCTCAGTGATGAAGCCGTGTTGTTTTCTGACTAGTCATTTGTTGCCGGATGTTGTTTGAGGGGAGGATTTTCCTCAATTAACTGTAAATGCCAATTGTGACTGAAACAGGTACCATTCTCCTGCCTTTTATGCCTCTATGCCATTTGTTTTAGTGAGGACAAAAAACCTGTCTTGATTTTTTTTAAAAGAGAGAAGTCTGTTCTTATACAAAAATTTGGAGGGAGAATAAAGACAAAATTTAAGTTTCTCTGCAACATTTGCTTATAGAATCCCCCCAATAGGGTTGCCAGCTCTAGGTTGGGAAATACCCAGAGATTTTGGGGGTCAAGCCACAGATGGGGCAAGACTCCAATAGAGTATAATGCCATAAACAGCTGTTGTGGTGTGGGAATTAAGAGTGGTGGACTCTAATCTGGAGAACCTGTTTTGATTCCTCGCTCCTCCACATGAAGCCTGCTGGGTGACCTTGGGTTAGCCACAGTGCTCTCAGAACTCTCTCAGCACCACCTACCTCACAAGGTGTCTGTTGTGGGGAGAGGAAGGGAAAGGAGTTTGTAAGTCCCTTTGAGTCTCCTTACAGGAGAAAAAAAGGGAGTATAAATTAAAAAAAACCCTCCTCTCTCTCTGACAACAGCTGACTCCTCTGATCTTCACTAGAAATCCCAAAGTGCTGGTCTGCCTTTTGAGTAGTTCACCAGCTCCAAGTGGCTGACAACAGCATCTCAGAATATCAGAATGAGTTGAGAAGGGTGGTTGTTTCTGAGTCAGGAGTCAAATTAAAAGGTGAGCCTCAAAGGCAGAATTTCACAGGTGACCCTCTTTGATCAGAAATAGAGGAGCTTCTCCTAAAGGGGGTGGTGCCAATGGGAAGGCATGTGCTTAGTATGCAAAATATGCCCATTCAGCTCTGATTGTGAAGGGATCTTAGGCAGATACTGGGAAATACATTGTTCTGTCTGAGCCCCCAGAGAGCTGCCAGTAGTTGCAGCAGAGAACAGTGAACTTGATGACTGCAGATAAATGGTCCGACTCAATAAAACGTAATTTCATCTGTTCAGCTGCTTGTTTTGACTGGACATAAAGGACCCAGAATGCTTTAATAATCTGTCATCGAATGCTTTCTTTTTTAAAGTGTACCAATATTTTTCTTACTTTGTTATTTTTCTCAAAGAAACTGCAAGGGAATTTGTTCCTACCTCCTTCCAAGACAGAAGCATAATTCTGATTGACTTCATTAGCAAAAGGACGCTGCCTGAACGTGTTATTTACTTCCACTCAACAGCTAAGTCGTTCAGTAAAGTTTCCATGGGAGACAGGTGTTTAAAAGAAATCACATCTAGAGCCATGGTTGTGTTTAATAGGCCCCTTTCCCAACAAGATAAGACCATCTTTTGAACTCAGCAGGACACCACGAACTGCTATAGAAAAACGGTTTGAAACCATCCGATCAATCTGTTGTTTTTGAGTTCTGTTTGAACAAAGCTCTTCATTTTAATGTTCTCTCTCCCTCTGTCTTATTTTATTTTTGCCTTGCATATTAGAACTTACTGGCCTACCGTTTCCAGTACATCTCCTGACATCAGTTACATCTTTTGACAATTAACAAGCACTGGGTGATTTTTATTTGCTGTTTCAGGACAATTCACTGAGCCAATTTAGTAAAATTGAAACCATCCTATCAAGATTTGGTAAAATTGGCTCCAGGTGGAGTACCTGATCTGGTTTAAGGTTTTCGTGCTAACATTTAATGCCTTTAACAGTCTGGGGCTATCATATCTGCGAGACTGCTTCTTCTGACATGTCCCTCAGAGACAGAGGCGTAGCTCAAAGGGGAATGGGCCCCCCCCGCGACGCACTAGGCGCGTGCCCCTGTGGGGGTGTGGCGGGGGCATTTCGGGGTGGGGGCAGAGGATGCACCAGTGCACCGGGCGCTTTCCCCCCTTGCTATGCCTCTGCTCAAAGAGCACTGAAGTCTGCTAATAACAATGTGATGGTGATCCCTGGCCCCAAAAGTGTCTCACTATCTTCAACTAGGGTCAGGGCTTTCAGATTGGTGGAACACTCTGCCAAAAGAGATCAGGGCCGCACCAAACCTATCTTAGTTTTGCAGGACTTGCAAGATGGAGCTTTTCTGCCAGGCCTGTAGTTGAGGGCAGCAAAGAGATGGTGTCCACCTGGTTGTCCTTCCTTCTCCCTGCCTTTCCTCCCAGATTTCATTCTCTTTGGTCAGTGTGACTGGGACTACACATTTGTTACAGGGTTGGGCAATCATTTCAAAGTACTCCGCCCTTGGCTGGGTTTAAGGACTTTAGAATTTTTAAGTTTGAATTTTATTACATGTCATGATGCATTTGCAATTTGTAATTATATGTTGGAAGCCACTCTGAGCCCACTACAGTGGGAGAGAGCGGGGTAAAAATCAAATAAATAAATATGTAAATAAATATCACAGATCCCCTCCCTGCAGTGTCTAATTATAACATTAATATGTAAATGAGTGATTGCAGATCGCACACTACAGCCAAAAGTCACCTCTGACTTCTCATCAGTCCGAACCCAATGGCTTGGATCCAGCCAGCTGCAAACAGAAAGGAGATTGCAAATGGTGGTGGATAGGCAGGAGAGTTCACTGCCAGGTATTTTAATGAGTTGGGAGGCCAGAGCTGTGCATATTCAGTGAATTGATAAAGCAGTTTATCAAGGGGAAATGCATGGCTACGGTAACGACCAAGGGGAATATGGAAAAACATCTCTGACAGAGCGCACTTGTGCACTGGCAGTACCGGCACTGGCATACCCTGAGGTGGGGCAGATAGTGGGCCCCACTTGCACTGACCCCACTCCCACTCACTTAAGAGGGCTCTGTCCCCTGTGCTCCCGGCTGCCTGTGCTGCCCAGCTCTGCTGAGAAAGGGTGTGCAGGTGGTATACAGCAGCAGCATTTCTAGTGCCCACAGCATGTCCACTATCAATAGGGAAGGGGTGTACAGGTAGCACAGATAACTTTTAAGTGGGTTGGGGAAGGCCTCACAGGCAGAGGTGGGACTGGCAGGAAGGGGGTCATGGTAAGCAAGGGGAAAGACCTCCCCAAATCTGGAACCATCCCTGGACACTTGGGACTTACTCATTTCTTTTCAAAGCTAATAAATGCATACCATCCATTTGCAGTTTATGAACTTCCAGAGGTGTTTAGCTTTCTTTTGGAAAGAGAAGATTAAGCTAGGTAGAGCTTGGTCTGACCGGGCAAGAAGGCTTTGTGATCTGGCTTAAATTATCCGATCTGTGTGAAGTGAGGCAATGGGTTACTCCAGTAACGTCCCTCAGCAAAGTGTCCCAAACCAGCATAATAGGTGGCACCGACAAGAAGATCTGCGTGCCTGCTTCTTTCCCTGTTGACCCGGGGAAAAGCAGGATATACATTTTAAATAGATAAGATTCTGTCACCAGGGAATGACTTTGGCCGGGAGCCTGGCTTTCTCCGCATGGCGATATTGTCCACACAGATTGGGCCACGATTGCTGACTTAGTCACAATAATTCTTGTGTGTTTGCTAAGAGTACTGAAAGCCTCTCCCAAGAAGATAATAGAAACGTTAGTAACACCGAACTTGCTAACTCCCAGCCTTCAAAGACGAGAAACTGGGGACCATCGTGTTTGTTTACTAAACTGTTGCATCCTTGTTTAACTTCTGTTCCCCAGTCAAACGGCAGCAATATAAACCTTGCACCCACCCCAACAGCGTTGTCGACTGTCTCTCATATCAGTCCTGCGCAGACATGAGGCACAACAGATTTATTTAACGACTGAATGGGTACATCAAACAATGTGAGGGGGGAAACAAAGGTTCCGGCCCTCCTTGGGGAGGTGTTCTTGGTTACAGCCCAGCTGATACCGCTATTCAGGGGGCACTGGATGGCCTGATAGAGGAAACTCTCCCTTTCTTGTCAGGGCTGCACTGAGATGACGACTCAGGACAGCTGTTACTACGGGGACAGAGGCTCCTGCCAGTCTTCTTGGCAAAACCACCTTTGCTAATTTTCAGACATTATCCTCAATGATGTATTTTCACTGATGGTGTAAATCTCATTGGTTCCTATGCCATCCTATTTGCATATTGTAACGTCAGGGGACGAGTCTAGCAACTTCCCACTGATTTTTTCAGAGTTACATCCCTCCCTGCCCACCTGCAAAAAACCCCCCCTTGACAAACCATTGGTCTGATTCTGTAAAAGGCGGCTTCAACTTAATCTGTATTCATGTGTAAATGACAGGGTGACATCATCAATCACCTTTCCTTGCCATGTTAGCGTGATCTTCAGGCTGATATAGATATTTTATTTATTTGCTAAATGTGTGTGCCGCCTTTTGCCCTTTCGGAGGCCACCAGGGTGGCTAAGAATGTGAAATTTTAAAGGAGGTTAAGAGCTCGTGTATCTAATCTGGAGGAACCGGGTTTGATTCTTAGCTCTGCCGCCTGAGCTGTGGAGGCTTATCTGGGGAATTCAGATTAGCCTGTACACTCCCACACACGCCAGCTGGGTGACCTTGGGCTAGTCACAGCTTCTCGGAGCTCTCTCAGCCCCACCCACCTCACAGGGTGTTTGTTGTGAGGGGGGGAAGGGCAAGGAGATTGTAAGCTCCTTTGAGTCTCCTGCAGGAGAGAAAGGGGGGATATGAATCCAAACTCCTCCTCCTCCTCCTCCTCCTCTTCCTCTTCCTCTTCCTCTTCTTCTTCTTCTTCTTCTTCTTCTTCTTCCTCTTCCTCTTCCTCTTCCTCTTCCTCTTCTTCCTCCTCTTCTTCCTCCTCTTCCTCCTCCTTTTCTTCCTCTTCTTCCTCCTCTTCCTCTTCCTCTTCCCCTTTCTCTTTCTCTTTCTCTTTCCCTTTCTCTTTCCCTTTCTCTTTCTCTTCTTCCTCTTCCTCTTCCTCTTCCTCTTCCTCTTCCTCTTCTTCTTCTTCTTCTTCTTCTTCTTCTAAAAACAGAGTTGAAATACATACAAAACATAAAACAGCATGAGAGCCACCCTGGTGTAGTGGTTAAGAGTGGTGAATTCTTATTTGGAGAAGTAGATTTGATTTTTCACTCCTCCATATGAGCGATGGACTCTCATCTGGTAATCTGGATTTGTTTCCCTCACATGAAACCTGCTGGGAGACCTTGGAATACGCACAGTTAGTTCTCTTTGAACTCTCACATCCCCACCTACCTTACAAGGTGTGTGTTGTGGGGAGAGGAAGGGAAAGGAGTTTAGAAGCTGTATTGAGTGTTCTTACAGGAAAGAAAAGCGGGGTATAAATCCTCCTCCTTTTCTAAAACGTTGATTTGGAAGGTGGGATCGCTGGGGGAATGCTGAACAGAAACCACATGCTGGCAGAAGACAGCAAGTGAAGGGGACAGACAGAGCTCGCTGGAAAGTTGCAGAACTTTGGTACCATTGTGATTGTTGCCTGCGCATGTGCTGGATTCTGACTGAGAAGGCCCTCTGCCAGGTCACCACCCACCTAAGCCTAGAGCATAAAGGCACCTAAAGCAAAGTCTTTTGCTCTGCTAAGCATAATAATGCATTTGGAATGATATCCAAATCCAGGAACAATCCACAAACAGAATACACGAAATTCCTGCTGGCTTGTGCCTTTGAGCCCTTCCCTGTACATTCCAGATTGATTTCTATTTCTTTTTAAAAAATCTTTACTGAAATTGGAGAGCAGGTGTGAGTGATTGGAACATGAATGGTGACACCCACACATTTGTTTGACTCTGACCCAAAAGGAACAATATTTAATCACTTGCTAAATTTCAAAATGCTCATTTGAAGGTCTGAATCCCCAGCAGACACTGTGGTCATTGTAGTTTTTTGAAACTGTGATAGGGCTTGGTGCCTTCCAGGCATACTGTAGTATTGTGGTCCCTAGCCAGCTTGGTAAGGGTTTAAAATCCATTGGTTCCATTCCCCCAAGCACATCCCAGCAGAGGCGCACTGATCCCCAGGTGCATGCCTTTTCAGTCACGTGGGGGGCGCTGGAGTCATCCCCCATGTGACTGACAGGAATGTGTCCATGGCCAGCGCTCCAGGGATGCATAGGGGAAGGGGAGCTTCCTCCCACCCAGGTCCCTGGAGCCCAGCTACTGGTCTACCAAAAGCCCAGGAGAAAGCATTTACAGACATCCAGCAAAGTGCTTTTAAGGGCCACGCCTCCTGCAGGGCCACGCACCCCACCTGCTGGGTCAGGAAACATGGTGCTCCTGTTCCCCGGCTTGCACAAAGTAACTCTGTGCAGGGAAAACCTTGAGCCATGCCCCTGAGCTCCACTCCTGAGTTGGGGGAGGGCACGATTTGCCCTCTGTATGCCTCTGCATCCCGGACTCCCTTTGTCAGGCATTTGTTCAGACCTTCATACAGACAGTGCAAGGAAGTAGTCAACAGCCCCTTTCATGCCTCATAGCTCACAAATCCTCCCTGCTACTGTATCAAATGTATCCTGCCAGCTTCTCATCTCTGTTTTTAACAAGGACCCTGGCTGGGCTGGGCTGGGCTGCCCTGCCCTGCTGCCCCACCTCCTGCTATCTATTGGCTCCGTGAGCAGTGGTGGGATCCCAAAATGTTAGTAACAGGTTCCCATGGTGGTGGGATTCAAACTGTGGCGTAGCGCCAATGGGGCTGGGCGGGGCACGATGGGGCGTGGCTGGGAATTCCAGGGGCGGGGCATTCCTGGGCGGGGCTGTGGCAAGGACGCAGCCGCTGCGCCGGTCCTTGGGCAGGAAACGAATGCACGCAGGCGCAGGCTGCCACGCACGCCGGTGCACCTCCTGCTAGACTGCTTCAAGTTCTGCGCGCTACTGCTGAGAGGAGGGGCGTAACTAAGGCAAAAATCACGTGGCAAAATCACCAGTTAGTAACCCCCTCTCGGCACACACAAATAATTAGTAGCCTACTCTCGGGAACCTGTGAGAACCTGCTGGATCCCACCTCTGTGACCATGAGTCTCCAGAGTTGTTAGCCCTCACCATCTTTGCCTGAGTGGTACCTTTCCTTTTCTGCTTGTGCACCCTTCCACTTCCATTTGTGCCTCAAGGCCTTCCTCACAAGGGTCACCTTCTGGCCTTTGGTAAGCGGGTTCTCTATCCTGTCCTTGTCATAGTAGTGTTCTCATACGTATTTGGTGCAATTTGAACATGTCCATTTTATCCAATATTTTTCTGTGGTGAAAAACAAACATAAATGGAGAAACAGGCAAAGAGCTGTATCATATATGTATTTCAGGGCTGTAGAATATATGTGTTTCAGTTGAATACTTTTGTGGACTGAGGAATTAAGAAACTAAACCTTAAAGCGGTTCTGTTGTCGTAGCAGCATCTTGCAGACACTCTATTTGTATGCAGTGGGGTTTGTTTTGTTTTTGAGGGCATCTTTTTGTGTGTCTGCCACTGATTTGTTAATAATATGCCATTGCAGTCTGAAATGTTCAGCTACACACCACTGGTTTTAGTTCTGCACACAGAAGCAAAAACCTGGGACTTTGACAATGATTGCAATCTTCTACTCAGTGAAGAAAGGTCTGGTAACACAGATTTAGATGTCAAAAAAGATGACAATAATCTTATTAACCTTGAGACTTTCATCCCCTTTGAGTCTTTATATTGCAAAGGATGTAACCTAGCAGGTGGCAGTTGGATTTTTAATGTTTATGCTCATTTAATACCCCCATCTAGGATTATTTTCTTCCTGAAGGAAAAAAAAAGAGAAAGAAAAATCAACTAGAAAATAATGAGTAACTTCCAGTTCAGGAAGCTAATGAAATAAATACTCTCTCATGGATCAAAACAAATGCGCAAGAATATACTTTATCACAAACACCTTATTGCCATGTTTTGGCGCCAGTCTAGCTGTAGTCACAGGCAGTTGTTGGCTCTGAAACAGGATTCATGTCCCTATTTGCATCAAAATATTCACTCTGCCAGTTCAGCATCCCCCAGATAAATATTGACTGATTATGCACAAGATATCTGCTGCATGGTGTGGGCAAATGTCCATTGTGGCAAGATTGCTTGTGTGGATGTACTTCCTTAAGCCCACCACTGCTTTCCATTCTCTCTATGGCAAGTGAGACCACTTCTAGCACAATGTTAGCTTGTTTTGCCACCAGCGCGGGACAGATTTGCCAGTGAGCGTAGCTTTGCCCTGGACATCTTTCCTCTGCTCACTGCCAGCCTTCCCACTTTCTCGTACTGCCATCCATGCCTTCCCCTCACCCCCCCTTTCCATGTTGCTGGCTCCTTCAAGTCACAGAGAAAAAGATCACATGGACTTAGCCAAAACATACCGACCTCTACATTCTCATATTGATATATTGAGAGATCAATATAATACTAACA
The DNA here is from genome assembly GCF_021028975.2 of Sphaerodactylus townsendi. Taxonomy (NCBI): domain Eukaryota; kingdom Metazoa; phylum Chordata; class Lepidosauria; order Squamata; family Sphaerodactylidae; genus Sphaerodactylus; species Sphaerodactylus townsendi. The sequence continues at coordinate 38,825,018 of NC_059426.1, read as the reverse complement.
GAGAATGCTTAAAAATAACAAGCCTCTCTCTTCTCCCATGGGAGCAGCAGCAACAGCAGGAAGTGTGTGTGTGTGGTGTGTGTTGGGGGAGAGAATATCAGCTCTAAGCCTTAGTTCCCTTGTTCAGCACTGTGTGGTCCAGGGAATTGCTTTGCCTCTTTCAGTTCATTTGATTTGATAGACCACTCTATCCCTGAAGGATAGAGTGGAGAGGGAGGGAAGGGGAGGGGAGGGGAGGGGAGGGGAGGGGAGAGGGTCCGGCATCTGGACCTGGCCCACCCACCCTAGTGGAGGGTGGGGTGGCATGCAAGGGAGGCAAGGGAAAGGGTTTCTCTTTCTTTGGGGTTTGGGATTATTTTTGGAAAGGGACTAGAATGTCGATAGAATTGCAGTAACACCAATAGCAACATAAGTGCAATTTAAAGCCAGCAATCTTGACTACTGGGTGTAATGAGAGTTGACCTTTAATAACTGGTTGATGGGCAGAGTTTAGGGAACCAGGTCCAGGAGAGTTCTCTGCAGAAAGGCTGTGTGGCTAGGAATGAGTGCCTCCTTGCGTGTAAATAAAGAAGCACAAGGAGAGCCAACCACAAACCCACTGTGCAGTGAAGAGTCCTGAGGTAGCTGTCCCATGTATAATGGGCCATTGAAAACTTCATGGGGCATACAGATTCAGATGTTCAGCTATACTCCCCTAGGTTACACATGTGGAAAGTAGCTGCTATGAATGGATCTCTGTTTGCTGGATCAGGTTGATTAAAAAAAAAAACAGAACTACATTGCAGGGTTACTCAACTATCCCCCTGAACCCCATTAGAGATAGTGGGTAAAATCCTACCTTTCCCAATGTGAAATTAAATGATGTTTTATTGATGTAGGGGTGAATTGGATATGGCATCTGGAAATTGATCTCCCACATGCTATAAAATGTAATAATTTGTATTTAATAACAACAATCTACCCCCTCTTCTCTGAAACAATACATAGTAGCTGTAGAAGACTTTTCTTCTATCAGTGCCACATTACTGAAGGAAGGAGAAGGTTAAAAAGAGGTTATTAAGCCATAGATTGGAAGGCAATATTCTGCAGAGTATTTTAGACTAGCAGTGTAATCTGGGGGCGGGGGAGGGTAGGCATTCTGCAGCCATGCACAGAGCAGGACTGGTGTAACCAGTGGTGGGATCCAAAAATTTTAGTAACAGGTTCCCATGGTGGGATTCAAACTGTGCCGTAGCGCCAATGGGGCTGGGCGGGGCACGACGGGGGCGTGGCCAGGCATTCCTGGGATGGGGCATTCCTGGGCTGGGCTGTGGCAAGGATACAGCCACTGCGCCAGTCCTTGGGCGGGAAACGAATGCATGCAGGCGCAGGAAACAAGTAGGTTCCAGAGCTGTTGTGACTGCTTGGCGCTGAAGGGCACAAGGATCGCCTGCACCATGTGGGCTACTGTCCCCAGGAGAGGGAGGGAGAAAGTTAGTTTCTGGAGATGCGTTGCCTGGCTTACCTGTAATGGCGTAGCCACCCTATAGGGTCCAGTTGTGCTCCTGTTGCACCTGGAAGGGGCTTGGTTGGGAGTGCTCAGCCACAGAATGTGTGGACTTTGCTCTCCTAGGTGGGATTTGGTGCAGAATGTCAACCCTGTTGTGAACAGTGCTCTCCCTGCCTCCATGGGTATTATTCTCAGAGGTGCTGATTGTGCAGAGAAGTGGCAGACATATTGATTAAAGATAAAGTTTAATGTTCATTAGGGAACTACATTTCAGACAGGCAAGCTGAGAGACAGCGATAGCGTCCAGCTACTTTGGAAGGAGGGAGAACTGAACTTTCAAGGAGGAGGAAACTAGATCTGATAGTATCACTTTAAGGACAGACAAGAGATGACACAAAAGGAAGGGTCTCTAATCTTTCAGCGGCAGCCCTATCTATCTGACTACTTGCAAGCCCCCTGTTGGGTCTTCTTCTCAGATCCTTTGAATGCTATACATTGTTACTTCCAGCAGGTGCCACCCCATTTGCTTTAAGTCCCAACAGCAGGGAGCTGAGGGGCAACATCTTATTCTGCACACTCTGCCTTATGGGGTTTGGCAGGTTCAGGATGGGGTTTTTAATGATCAGGATGTTTAGCCATTGGTTCCTGGGGAGGGGGCTCTCAATTGGCTAGGTTCCTGGTTGGCATCATAAGCACTTCAGGGCCTTGTGGGCATGTTGCACTGATGGGTTGTGGCGGTGTGTAATGTTTACTATGGACTATGCCTCCGTTTTGGTAGGTGTAAGGTTTTTAATTAATTAATTAATTAAATTAATTAATTAAAATTAAATTAAATTAGATTGATAGGCTGCCTCATCCCCAAAGGGCTCGAGGCGGCTCACAACACGGCTGTTTCCAACAGCAAATTAATACAACATAAAAGTTAACCTATTAAAACTCAGCAGCAATTAATAACAATAAATAGATTAAAACAACAAGATTGTGTAGAACACATATACACAGGCACCCGATCTAAAGGCCAAAGAAGAAAAGAAAAAAGAAGTAGAAAGGGGAGGAGATAGGCAGGGCCCAAGGTGGAATTAGGGCCCAGGCAGCTTTGATTTCAGTTTCAATGTGGGGCAGTGGAACCGCGGCCGGCCCCTCCAAAAGCCCGGTGGAATAGCTCCGTCTTACAGGCCCTGCGGAACTCGCCAAGGTCCCGCAGGGCCCGGGCAGCTGGAGGTAGAGCATTCCACCAGGCAGGGGCCAGAGCCGTAAAGGCCCTGGCCTGGGTCGTGGCCAGCCGCATCCTCTCAGGGCCTGGGATCACCAGCAGTTTTGCTTGTAGGAATGGGCATTCTTGTGCTTAAAGGCATCTGAAGGCCAACTAACATCAGTTCCTCCCTTGAATATGCCCCCTTTTGCTCCAGTATGGGTTTTCTGCTGGTGCTGAATCCCTGTATCGTGCTCCCATGCAGTTCCCCAGCACTGGTATAAGTGCCCTGCCACTGGTGCAGATGCCCCTTAACGCTGGCACAAGTGACATTTGCACACTTGTCGGAGTCACACCACCTCCATAGCACTTTTTGTCCCTCCATTGTGGATTGTGCTGTAGGAGTGAGTTACATAATTGGAAATTTGTTGGATTCAGGCATTCCAATTACTTCTTACTTAGCGTGCCTTTTCACATTTAGTAATGGGACTCTCTTGAAAATAAAACCATATACACATACTCTTTTTTATTGAGGGCTAGCTAGCTATGCAATATATGCAGAGTTGGAATTCAGCCGGTTCGATCCGGTTCAGCTGATCCGGTTGTTAAAACCCCCCTCGCACACCCTACCCTGGGAGAGGAAGCGATGGGGCTTTTAGCACCTCGGAGCCCAGAGTGGAGAGGAGAGTTCTGGCTCAGCTCTCCTCCCTGCCCTGGGCTCCCGGGATGGGGAGGAGACTTCCCAAGCTGCAAAACACTGTGGGGTGGTGGTGAAGGTGGCCAGGAAGCGCAGGGGGGAGTGGCCGGTCACAGATCGAGCTGTGTGCCTGGGAGGGCCACACTGCTGGATCAGGCACACGGTCTGATCTGTGGCCAGCCAGCTCCCCCCACAGGGGTCTCTGAGGTCACACAGGCTGCTGCCCTAGCCCAGGAAGGCCACCCCAGGAGGCCGCGTGGCAGTGGCCTTCCCAGGCTAGGGCAGCAGCCGGGAGGCCTGGGTGACCTTTAGCAGGGCGACTACCATCCACCTAGGCTGAGAAAGAGCCCCCTGGGCCACGCAGCCTGCCCCTAGGCACTGCCTGCTCCGAGGCCGGCCACCTCTGGCGGCTGGCAAAAGAAGCCTGGCCCCTTTGGTGGCCAGGTGGCCAGCCTGGCGGTACACGGGCCAAGTCGCAGCTGCCGCCTTTCCTTGCCTCTCCCCAGCCCAACATCGAAAAGGGGGGCGCAGCAGTCAGGCAAGTGGCTGGCGGCAGCATGGAGTGAACCAGTAGCTGAATAATTAGAATCCCACCACTGAATATATGTGTTTCTTTTTTGTTTCCCATGTTTTTGTTTTGGTCAGTGTTCTAATTTTTGTTGCTTGTGTTCTCAATTTATTTGCTTCTTTTTAGCCATTTATATACCATTCATATTAAAAAATGTTGCAAATATAGGGGTCAGTTTTAAAAGTATTATTTTAATGAAATTTTGTGAGAAAAAGGAAGACAATGGTAGTTATGTCCTAAGAAACTGGAACCCATATCAAACATGAAAATTTCAAACTGAAACATCTCAACCACTCAAAATAGTAGTGCCCCTAACTTCATAGTAGATCACTCCATGAAGTCATCATTTCATTACCAGAGAAGGTTCATGCAAAAAGAAATGTTTGAAGAGATGTACAAATGCAGGAAGAATTGGGGGCAATAGTCCCTTTAAGCATTCCTGGTTGTGCGTGGAGCTTCCAAATCGCTGCATGGAGCTGAGCCACCTGGGAGAGCTCCCCCTACAGGGGGGCCCCTTATCTGCATGGCACCAATAAGGTGGTCATGTGGCCATGCACTTGTGTGGTTTACAGGGAACATTGATTGGAGGCCTTGATTTGTATTTTATACATTTGTATACTTTTGTGGGTGCTAACAGTGGGCAACCCTATCTAAAGGACCGAGCTCCTGGACACAGTGTTGCAGCCTCTCCACCCCAATGTTCCCAAAGGGGATTTTTGGCAGCACAGGGAGGCAAAAAAACACACAAAAAAGTCTACCCACATGTACCCCAGGAGAGCAAATCCACTGGCACGACCCCACACTGCTTCCAGCGGCCGATTCCCCTCCCCTTTGGAGCTGTAAGCTATGTAGTTTGTCAATATGGACTTGGATTTTAAGACTTTTATAAAGCTTAGATGACATCAAGTCCTGTTTTGTAGCATAGGACCCAACATGTCAATGTCAAAAAATCATCCCAGGGTAGCTGGCAGTTTGATGAAGGAGTATTTATACTTGCCATTGGTTGTTCAGCCTTTCTAAATCTGAACAAGTTGTAACTGCAGTTTCAAATAGACAGGCAAAAGAAAATATAACCAAATGGATTTATAAAAAATATTCCTTCTGTGACTTGGTTTGGTTGCTCCCCTGCAGTGGACTTCCTTCTTTCTTGGTGTTTGATTGTAGCCTGCTTTTGGCCTCTGCTTCTCAAGAGGTGACAGATTGGTTAAATTAATGTTGAGTAAAATCAGTGAAAGGGAAAATAATGGACGCCACATGATTTATTGCCGTTCATCGAAATCTGCGAGGCAAATTCTGGGTATGCTTTTGTATAGTGTGCAAAAGAAAGGTCTCTGGAACATGACCTGCCAATTCTTTGCATAAAGTCCTGTTTCCTTAAACAGAGGAGGAAGAGAGAAAAAAAATCAGATTGAAATAGTGGTTGTTGTTTAAACTATGCAAATGAAGGTTACAGAGTAACATTGGTTCATTAGCTGAGTCACTGCTGACCCAATAAATTATTGAGAATCTATATTTTACAGGGAATTGATTTAATTGACACTTTTGTTAGTCACTACAAAATGTGTCTGGCTCATGCCCTAGTAGCAGGAATTTATAAATGAGTTCAGAATGTTGTTCAGGCACCAGAAAATAAACCTCCAAGCTATTTACTACCTCTATGATATATAAAGTTTGCAGTTTTGATTTTGTGTGATTATGTTCAGCAATGGTGACCTTTAGAGGCAACAATATTGAAGTGTAATGAGGAGATGTTTGATCACTGGTCTACAATGAAGAGCTGGCACGATTTCGCCAGTCCTTCCTGGAATTTGTGAAATTCAACTGACAGGCTTTAACCTTTAGACTGCTGAAGTTTGAAAACGTAGATGGATTTGGCCTGCTTTTTATACCTAGTTAGGTACCGTATATGTGATTTTGCTCTTAATCCCATGGATTTTTAAATGATTTTTAAAATGATGCTAGTGGATGAATCTCTTATATCTAGGGAAGGAAACTTCCACAGGGTGAAGGTAGTGGCAGAGGCGTAGCTTCAAGGGGACAGGGGAGGGGGGCGTGTGATGCACCGGGGGAGCGCTTCTGTGGGGGTGTGGTGAGGGTGTTCCAGGGGTGTGGCGGGGGTGTTCCGGGGGCATTCTGGGGTGGGATGGGGCGGGGGACGCACCGGTGCACTGGGCGCTTTCCCCCTTGCTACGCCTCTGGGTAGTGGAAGATATCTGTGGGATCCAACCTTCTGACCATAAAGTGATACCATATACTTTGATGACTGTAGTGTTTGTTGGCAGTGACTTCCCTCTGCCTACCTTTTATTTAATGGCAAAGGGAACCTAATAACATAAATTACAATCCTAAATATCACCAGTGATCATGGTCCAAATGAAATGCATCAAAACTAGCAAATGATTGATCCCTAAAAGCAATGAGAAAACATATTTCTCATTCCTATCTTTGCTTTCTTGGAAATAAAACCCACCGATTTCACTTAACCTAACCCTAAGTGCATCTAGTGTTACAGGTTTAGTCATAACTAACTTTTGATGTATTGTGCCTACTGTATGTTTCCTGACATGCTTGTGTGCAATACATTTAATGAAGTGAAGAATCATTTGTACTAAGGATTATTTCCACGCCTGAAAATACACTTTAGAGATCGATGGGCTGATCTCCCAGTGAACAGAGTGTGGGATACACAGGCCTAAACAGCTGGATTCCTGACTCAGGATCAGACTATTTGTTACACTGTTATTTATTTCCTCTCACCATTTTTAGTAAGGCATAAAGCATCTTAGAATATGGGATCAAGGGTGGGAAGAGGTTTAGTGGAATATCAGCTTTCCTCCATAGATGGAATGGAGCCATAGGGACATTTTTTTGGCCAGACAAAAGTATTAGGGAAAGTTTAATTGCTTCACCCCTTTATCCTGATTTTTCAAATTCTGCGCTTGCCCTTGAGTTGTGTTCTGCCTTGGCTTCATCCGTTACATAGAAACAGACAACATTTCCCCAGACGTGGAGATGTTTGATATTCTTGTAGACTACCCAAGGCAAGAATAGCATGACCGTGCACGTGATACCAAGATATTTTTATTGGGTCGGGAAAGTTCATCGGCCCTGGATTTGCGCAGCAGTTATCGGGTAAGCAATAACACTAGCCAAATGTAATCCACCAAACTGCTGTGCTGCAGGCAGGTGTCAGCTATGTAGGTGTGGGCAGGCAGCCCAAGGTCTAGAGCAAAGGAATCCAAGCAGGCAGGCAGACTGGGAGCTCTAGCAAGCACAGGAAGATCTATCAGGCAGTGCACTCATTGCACCCAGGCAGAAACAAGCTCCAGGCAGGGCTTATATGGAGAGGCTTGATTGCTGCAGCAGACATCCTGCAAGGAGTTAGTCTTCCTCTGATGCAGGCTCTGCTATTGTGCCATATCTGGCAGAGAAACGAGCGCTCTTCCTTTGGCTCTGTAGCTCCTTTGCGCAGCTGGCTCATCACAGGGCTCGATGGAGGGCTGTACAGGTTCTCTCAGTTGCGTGGTATCAGGTAAGGAAGGACTGGTAGCCAGAGGCAGAGCGAGGGGGAACTGCACCCAGGGCACGTGCATGCCCTGTGCCCCTGCCGCGGCGCTGTCTGTCCCCACACCGGAATGCCACACCACACCCCCTCCGTGGCCTGGCCACATCCCCTCCACTGCTCCGCCTGGGGTGTCGTGCCCCACCCGGTACTATGCCACTGCTGGTAGCTGACTGTGGCTGAACAGTGTGGTCAGCTTCTGCTTCCTCGTGAGGAGCCACTTCTGAGTGCCTGGCATTAGCAGGTTCTGTATCTGAGTTCTCTGAGTCCAGGTAACTGCCCACAGGCTGGCCCATGACAACTGCGTTGGTTTAGTTTTCAATACTATTCAGTAGTTGAAGAAGCAGAAAAACTTAAGATCAGTTTTATTTAACAGTAGACAGAGGTGGGATCCAGCAGGTTCTCACAGGTTCCCGAGAGCAGGTTACTAATTATTTGTGTGTGCCGAGAAGGGATTACTAATTGGTGATTTTGCCACGTGATTTTTGCCTTAGTTACACCCCTCCTCCGCTCCTCAGCAGTAGCCCGCAGAACTTGACACAGTCTAGCAGGAGGTGCACCGGCGTGCGTGGCAGCCTGCGCCTGCGTGCATTCGTTTCCCGCCCAAGGACCGGCGCAGCAGCTGCGTCCTTGCCACAGCCCCGCCCAGGAATGCCCCGCCCCCAGAATGCCCCACCACGCCCCCGTCGTGACCCACCCAGCCCCATTGGCGCTACACCACTGTTTGAATCCCACCACCATGGGAACCTTTTACTAACATTTTTGGATCCCACCACTGCCAGTAGATGTTTAGTACTTTGGGTTTTGGTTGATAATGTACGGCCTCTTACATAAGTGATCTTCACATGAGCAACTCTGAAGCATTTGGTCTTATTTTCATCAAAGAGGGAGCACATTTTTATGGAGCAGAGCTCTATGCACTAGTGCTGATAAAAAAAAATACTACCCCCCCAGTCCAAAAGAAGTTATAAAAAGATGACAGATAAAATTTGTTGAATGGAGAAAACAACTATTTTTTTAAAGCTATTATAATTTTTTTTTGCCTGGATGATCATCGAGTGCTTAAATATCAAGAATCTTGCACTTCAACAAAAATAATATTGTAGGAAATCCTCAGAGGAAAAGGATAGGGTCAGTGAAACAAAACTGTTTAGAACAAAACCATTCCTGTAGAACTGGTTTTATATTCTGTCATCATTATTTCAAAAAAACATACATTAAAATGGCTTTTATATTGATGTAGAGTAAGCTGCTATAGCCTTCCTGGCAACACAAAGGATATGCAGCCCCATCGAAAGGGCTGCGTGCCCTGCGGTTCCCAAGAGGGCTTTCTGGTGGCGTGGGAAAGCCGAAAACATGCAAAGCCACCCTGTTGCTGAAAGGGCCCCATTAGTCTTAATGGACTTATGCCGCCAAAAAGGTGGTTTAAGCATAAAGCCCTGGGAACCAACATTGTTGAGGCAATGGCCTGGTGGAGGTCAACTAGTGTTGACTCCTCCCCTGGCCACACCTTCGGACCGCTCGCTCTATGCCAGCAGGGGGGGAGGCACAGGGATGCTGGTGTGGTGCTGAGGGCCACCTCCATGGAGGGCAGTGGTGGGATCCAAAATTTTTAGTAACAGGTTCCCATGGTGGTGGGATTCAAACGGTGACATAACGCCAATGGGGCTGGGCAGGGCACGACGGGGGCGTGGCCAGGCATTCCAGGGGCGGGGCATTGCTGGGCGGAACTGTGGCAAGGACGCAGCTGCTGCGCCGGTCCTTGGTCGGGAAACGAATGCACTCAGGCGCAGGCTGCCATGCAAGCCGGTGCACCTCCTGCTAGACTGCTTCAAGTTCTGCGCGCTACTGCTGAGAGGAGGGGCGTAACTAAGGCAAAAATCACGTGGCAAAATCACCAATTAGTAACCCCCTCTCGGCACACACAAACAATTAGTAACCTACTCTCAGGAACCTGTGAGAACCTGCTGGATCCCACCTCTGATGGAGGGCCTTGGTGGCCACCCACCATTGAATCCACCCCTCCACCAGGGCAAGTGTCCTGGGGAGGGCAAATCTGCCGGCACAGCCCCATGCCACCTCCAGCTGTCGATGAGACCCCTCCCCTTTGGATGGGGCTCATGGTGTTTACTGTTTTCTGTGAAGCATAATCTCTTAGAGATGTTATGGGAATGCTTATGACAGTTGTTGCAGATTTAAACACTTGCAACCAAATGGGCTGGGCAGATTGCATGAGTCTTTATTATGGATTGGCTCCCTTCCTTTTAAGGACCGGGCTGATTTCCTGCCTACTACCCTGCAAATAACTCCAGGTTCTTTAATCAGTTTATGGTAGCACTGTGTGGTGAACCCGTGGAAAAGTATGGGTTTAATTTAGAAGATTATAGATAGATTTGTTTTTTGCATCAATAGGATACAATGAGTCGATGCTGCAGAATCAAGCTTACCTCCTGTTGTACCTGTTAAATATATTTTACAGGCTTACTTTTGTACCTGTTAAATATATTGAGCTGGAAGTATGTTCCTAATGTTCGTAGTAGCCTTCCATGTCCAGTTGATAAGTGTTTTCCAAATATTGTAAGTTCAAGTGGTCTTTTCCGTACTCACTTCCTGCTGAGCAACTACCATTGATCAGGGTCAAAAGCATAGCACAATACAGAGAATTATTTGGGACTATATCATCATTCACCAGGTACAATTTTGGATCTTACCATCCCCTAACATCAGAGTCAGAGACTCCATAAAGTTTGACATGTCAGGAAAAAACAATTGATTTTTCTACTCTGGTTGATAAATGTTTGTTCCATCTTATTCAGTCTGATTTTTTTGAATGGTTATGTTTAAAGTGGCATTTAGTATTGATGTTATGGCTCAGACTGGTCTGGCTGGGGACCCCCAGAGAGGAAGACCCTTGAGAGGAGGGGACAGTTTTGGTTCCAAATTCCCAGGCACTGCCTGTAAACGCAGAGCCTGAGCAGTCAGTAGTTCCTGCAGGACCAGGTCCAGAGGCTCAGGCAGAGCATTCAGACTGGGATCCACAGCCAAGTCTAAGCTCTGAGATTCCCCGGCCAGGATCTAGCTCTGAGACTCTTTAGCCTCTTGATGCTAAGCCAGAGGGGACCCTGCCAGCTCCGTCAGCCCCCCTGTCTGCAGAGCCGCAGGAGCACGCAGGAGACTGCATGCTAGTTTACATCAAAGGTGACGCAGCAGCAGGTTAGCGCCTATGGGGTGAGCAGGAGTCTTTGCAGGAGCCAGACTAAAGTAACCCAGCTGCAAGAGATTATTGCAGTAGTGAATGGGAGGCTGACTATAACAGAGAGGTTGTAGCTGAATTAGCTTGTGGCAGCAATATTGTGGTTCAGTTTGCAGGTCACTGTTTCTAGCCTTGTCTTGGTTCCAGGGTCTGCGTACTCATTAAACGGCTGAACCTGCTAAGAACTGTGTCTGGACTATCTTTGGTTCATGAGGGCCTGTCTACGACAATTGATTAGATGTGATCATTTTTGTAAATATTTCTCAATGGTGGATTCCACACAGGGCAAATATAACCAATGTCGGATGCTATATAAACCAGGGGGGGGGGGGGGGCTTTGCACAGGTTCCTCCCCCCAAGTGAGTCTGCCCCGTTTTGTTTCCCTCAACCTGGGATTTCAAAAATCAGTAAACCAGCAATCCTTTTGCAAAATACCAGGTTGGAGTCACTCCTGTGTGAACAGCCAGGTAGGGGGCAATTTCTATTTCCCTCCCTTCCACCGTGCCGTCCACAATCAGGGAGAATCCACCTGCCATTGCCCTGCCGTTTGCAAGGAGGCCCCTTTTTTCTTTTATTTTGAATGTTGCACATGCGCAGGTGCAGCTGATCATATTGTGGGATGATTGTAATAGCCAACTTCCCTGGTTTTCCCCTACTTTGATACAGTCATTTCTGAATCTGGTTTGATAGGATCTCTTGGGAAAGATCACAGTCAAGGTGCCTTCACACACTATGTGCCATGAAAGTACACATTTTTTTAAAAGTTCTATTACATGGGTGCAGTTTTCCATGCCTCAGCCCTCAGGGGCCACTATTTCCCCCCTTCTTGTTTTTTTTGGGGGGGAGGTTCTATTGAAAGAATACCAGTTGCTCAATGGCTACACTGCAATAATGTTATTACGATCCATTTCTGTGATCTTCTAGCTCCGCTGAACTCCCAGTTTTCATTTTGTTAAAAAAAGTTAAGTCTATTGCCCTTAGTGTCGCAGAGGTACAAAGTGAAACCTCTATTTCCACTTTTTTTTCCCCAGAGGAAGCTGAGGATTCAGATGAGCTAGTAGATGTTGACAATAGACCAGTGTTTCCCAACCTTTTCAATGTCACGGTACCCTTGACCTCACTCTTCATATCTCACGGTACCCCGGCCACCCCCCACCTTCCCCTCCCAGTTCCCCTGCTTGCCACCCCCACCTTCCTCTCCCAGGGTGAAGGGAAGCACGGGGGCTGGGAAGTGGCTCACAGACCTGCGAAGCCCAGGCCTCTGCCCCTGGAGCCAGCTCCATGTCGCTTGCTACAGTGCTGGCTGGGTAGAACCTCCCACAAAAGTGAGGGGGGCCAGTAGCATTGCTGCGGTACCCCTGGGACATTCTCACGGCACCCCAGGGTACCATGGAACCCTGGTTGGGAATCACTGCAATAGACTGTCATGCTGACAATAGACTGTCATGTGCTCGGGAGCAACAGCCGCAGAAGGCCATTGCTTTCACATCCTGCATGTGAGTTCCCAAAGGCACCTGGTGGGCCACTGCGAGTAGCAGAAAGCTGGTCTAGATGGACTCTGGTCTGATCCAGCTGGCTTGTTCTTATGTTCTTATGCATTGCACTTTGGTATCTAACGAAGGGAGCCTTGAGAATTGGAAACTTATTTTCAAGAGTCATAGCTCATACTCTAAAAAATTTGTCTTTTGGTCTCTAAGGTGTTACTGGACACAACTCTAGTTTTTTTTTTCACTTTTGCAGCCTATCAAATGCTGATTTTAAGAAAAGCTCCCCAAGGTTCCCTAGTAACATGGGATGGGGGAGGCAGCGATGGGGGCTGAGTCAAGGAGACTGCAGAGAGAACTGCTATGTGGCCACTCCATTGCTACTGTGACTGTCTCAGTATTTACATCGGCAATTATAGCTTTTGACCCCGACTCACTGGGGGCCGCCATTGCCATCAGGAGAAGGGAGCCACTTCCTTGTTGCGTTGGCAAGCCCCTCCCCTACTGGCTGGCACCTCCAGCTGCACTGCGCATGCGCCAGGCAGCTGAGCCAATGGGGCGATGGGGTGGTTGTCGCGCAGGCATGACGTGGCCTGATGACGCCTCCCACCCTCCTTTTAAGCTGGAGCCGGCCTCGTGGCAGCCCTCTTTCCTGGCTGCCTGTCGGCAAACATCCGTCTCTGACACACAGATACCTTAATGGAGTCCGTTTCAGAGGAAAGCTGTGTTGGTCTGCAGTAGAATAGCGTAGTTTGAGTCCAGTAGACCTTAGAGATCCGCAAGATTTTTAGACATGGAATCACAGAGTTGAAAGAGATCAAAAGGGCCACCAAGTTCAACCCCCTGCCATGCAGGCCCATCAGCTTTAACTCTTGAAATCTCATACCCATCTTCACATCATTGAAGAGATGTCATATAGAGGGGGGTGCAGGATGTTCTCTGTTGCTCCTGGAAGTCGGAGCAGGACCAATGGGCTGAAATTAAACCAAAAGATTCTGGTGGGTTTCCCGGGCTGTTGTGGCCGTGGTCTGGTGGATCTTGTTCCTAACGTTTCGCCTGCATCTGTGGCTGGCATCTTCTTCACACTGAAACAGACTTTTCTCTGTGATACACCTCTAAAGATGCCAGCCACAGATGCAGGCGAAACGTTAGGAACAAAACCCACCAGACCACGGCCACAAAGCCCGGAAAACCCACCAGAACCAGTTGAATCCGGCCGTGAAAGCCTTCGACAATACATTAAATCAAAAGAGTTTTTTGGCAAGACACTAGGGAGAACTTCGTGGCAGAACAGTTCCTCAGTGGAACAACTTCCTCGGAAGATGGTGGGCTCTTCCTTGGAGGTTTTAAAGCAGAAGTTATGCTGACTCTGTGAATGTAGGCGGGTCATGAGAGGGAGGGCAGGAAGGGATGAGTCAGTGTTCAGCTGGCCCTTCCTTATATGTCCAGGGTGATGTCAATGTCAGCTTTGGAGCAAGAAGAAATTTTCCTCTAGGCCCAATTTGCCAGGGAGCCTAGAGGATTTTTGCCTTCCTCTGAGCATAGAGTAGGAGTCACTGGGGAAATGGCTGGGGAGAAGTAGTTGGAAATTTCCTGCGCTGTTCAGGGGGTTGAATTAGATGACCACTGAGGTCTCCTCCAGCGGTATATTTCTATGTTTGTACCCTGAAAATCTTGTCGGTCTTTAAGGTGCTTACTGGGCTAGAATCCAGCTTGTCCTGTTCACATTTGCAGGAATGTTTTGCAGTGCCACAAAATCTCTAGCCTGCAACAGAAATCTGCACACATACCTGCGCACGCAAGCAGAGCAGCAAGATGTATATTTGAGGATTCACTCCTCCCTGTTGTCCCTGCTGAGGGAGTGACCCCATTACATGCTCAGCTGTTTGAGGAGGGGCAGGAGAGGAAGATTGTTGAGTGTAATGATTGACATGGCTTTCTTTTTGAAGGAAAATGGGGCAGAATAACAGTGTTGTATGTTTGTGTGAGATGCAGTTAAAAGCACAAGAATCTAGGGATGCATCCTTTATTCAAAGAGCATCCACAGAGCTGGGGAGAGCCTGTTACCAGCAGTCAAACCTACATCATAGCATTAGCTTTTGTCCTTGGTTCTTCCTAATGGAGCAATTAATTCTACCTGGATCTCACACTCCTCTGTCTCCCTTCCCTGCCATTCCCCCCCTGAAGTTAGTCGCTGCCCACTGGTGCACAGCCTTGGTTTCCCCTGCCTTTCTTCTCTTTTCAAGAGCGTTGTGACTCGAGGCATCAACCCTTACCTCCAGCCAAGGCTTTCAACTCTTGAAAAAGTTAAATTGGCGGCAATATCTTTACCTCATTAACCTGTTACTTTTGGAGGAAAGTAAAAAAGCTGGCATAACTGCTCAGTCAAAAGTTTTGAGACAATTGGGGAAAAGCTTTCTTTTTTTTCCACCAAGCTTTCTGTTGCCTCGGAGCAGGTGAATTTTTAGTAGGCTCCTGCTGCTGTCTTTTAAGTATATTCAGTTTTAGGACTGGGTACCATTTTTCAATTATTTTTCATAGTCAAGTTTAGTGGACGTCAAATTTTTTGGTAAAGCCAAAAACAAACAAGCAACCAAATACCCCTATTAGTAAATGGAGCTTTTTGGACTTTTCCCCCGGAAAATCTGAAAAAGATTGGCTGTATTAAAGTTGATGCAGAATTTTTTGAAGATTCTGGGGGAGGGGCCTCTTTTTTCAAGGTAGAGGCACCAAATCTGTAGCATAGCTGCAAGTGACTCTCCTTAGAAGAACTACTCAGTTTGGTGAAGTTTGGTTTCATGGATCCCCAAATGGGGTGCCTCCATCTTCCATTGGAGTTTTCAATTGTTTTCAATGGAAGATGGGGAACCCCTTTGAGGACCAATAAAATTTGACCGCCTGAACCAAACTTTACCAAACTTGGGCCGTCTTCTGAGGACATTAACATTAACATTTGTTATACTGCAAATTTGGCATCTCTCTTTAAAAAACAGTCCCCAGAGCCCAACAAATATCACCCATAGACTTTAATGGGTCAATGTCTAACTCAAGGGGAAAAGTTCCCACCATTGACCTCAATCTGGGGCATGGGTAACGGTTTTGCTCCAATTGCACGCACGCACGCACGCACGCACGCACGCACGCACGCACGCACGCACGCACTCACTCACTCACTCACTCACTCACTCACTCACTCACTCACTCACTCACTCACTCACTCACTCACTCACTCACTCACTCACTCACTCACTCACTCACTCACTCACTCACTCACTCTTTGGCCCTTTCCGCACGGGCCATTTACAGCGGCCCAGGGACGGCAAAAATGCAGTCCCTGGGCAGCTGTTCGCACAGGAGGCGCTGCTGAATTGCAGCAGCGCCATCCTGGCCGCCCAGGAGCGGTGTGAAGCCGTTTAGCGAGGTTATTCTAAAATGCCGTCTTCCCATCACCGCTGGGAAGACGGTGCTTTCCCCATCCTCTCCACTCACCTTGTTCTCCAGCGTGCTCTGGAGGCTGTCAGGGACCCGCCCACGTTGCCCTCGACCTCCAGGGGTTGGAGGGCAGTGTGGGCGGGTCCCTGACGGCCTCCAGAGCGACACTGGAGGACGAGGTGAGTGCGGGGGGGGATGCAGAAGAGGCGGCTCCGTGCGAAGCCACCTCTTCTGCGCTGGCTTCTGCGGGGCCACTCGCACGCTCCCGTGCAAATGGCCCCCACCCCTCACCGGCATAATTTCCCAAGTTACAGACATAGACCATCATAAGGTAGATAAGATGCAAACAATTAAAACATAATATATATTAAAACAATAAATTTATATCTAAAAGAAATGCTGGAAAAATGGAAACAAGAAAAGTATAGGAACATAAAGGGAATGGAATAAAAGTGCATTCAGTAGGAGATCTTTGCAGGGTTCTAGGAGGCTATTTTTCAAAGCAGAGGCACCAAATTTGAAGCATAGCTGTTGGTGACTCTCCTCAGACAAACCCTCAAGTTGATGATGTTTGGAGGAATCCAGTTCTGAGGGCACCAAGTTTTCTTCCATTTGGATGCTCACAGAATTGCCTCGCCTGCTCAAACCTCAACCAATTTGGGGGTTCTTGTAAGGAGTCACTGACAGCTGTGCTGCAAATTTGGTTTCTCTGCCTTGAATAACAGCCCCATAAAGATCTCCCATTGAATACAGTTGGAGCAAAAAGTTACTCAGGCCCCCTGTGAGCAACACCAGGTCCATGCCTTTCACCCCAAGAACCAACACAAGCCCACCAGAAACATACCAGAATTTTTTGCCTTCCACAAGCTCTTCTCCTGTAGTGATCTCCAGCTCTTCCTCCAAGCTATTTCTGGGTGTCCCCTGCCCAGAAAAGCAGCATTTTTGTGAGACATTGGCAGATGCAGTGGGAGGGGGGAGTTGGGGAAACTGTGTTCCACAAATTATAGGTAGGATCTAGGCCATTATCCATGCTGTTATTGAAATGACTTGAATTTTAATTGTACAGATTTAACTGTCTAAAAAAATTAGACAGATTTAACTGTCTAAAAAAATTATAGTTGAAAATTGCCTTACAAATGTATTAAAGAAAGAAATTATATATGTGTCCATTTCATTAATGTGCTGCTTAACTGGTTCCTTATTTATTTATTTAGAAAAGCATATGGTCCCTCTCCACATTTATTTATTGACTTTATCCACTCTGGGTGACGGACAAGATGAAAAGCATACACAGCAAGATGATGTAACAAATGCAGAGGCGTACCAGGCCCAAATGGTGCCCAGAGACAAAAACCCATGAGTAAGCCCCACTTAGAGTAATCCATGCTTACTTGCGAGTTGGACTCCAGTCCCTCTTTACTGCCTAGAAGCTGGGCATGAGGGAAACTTGCAGGGAAGAGGGGCTGCCCGTTCGGTCACGTGGGGGGGCATCCGGCATGGGGTACCCCATGTCCCTAGGGCCATACGCCACTGAACAAATGTTACAAATAAGTAGGCTTGCAACCTCCAGATGAGGCCCACATTTCTCCTGGAATTACAATTGATCTCCGGACAGAAATGGCAGATTTGGAGGATGTACTCTATGTCATCATAGCTCTGGAGAGCTTCTTCCTCTCTCCAAACTCTGCCCTCTCAAGGAACCACTCTCTCATCTCCAAGAATTTCCAAAACCAGAGTTGGCAGCCCAGTGAAGAAGAGAGTTAATATTCATGAAGCATTGACCACTTTGTGGATAGGATTCATCAGCAGAAAGGCAACTTTGCTTTAGTCCCCATAGTTTAGATTCAACCTAGTGTGCTTTATAATGCACACTTTGGTTCTGACTCATAGGTGAACATGATTTTCAATATTCAGTTACTGCCACTGGATATTATTTTACTGTGTTGCTTTACTCACAGCCTCCAAGTGAACAGTGACAGACCTCTTTGCTTTTCCCTGGAGATAATTTCAAAATTATATTCAGAACCCCATTTTTTTGCATTTCCTAACTTTTGCCAACAAAGAATGCAAATTTTCAAGAAAAACTGAGGAAGCCCCTCTCAAAATCTAAACTGCCAATCAATCACGTGTAGAGGATTTTATCTAAAAACCAGTATGTCACAATTTGTGAAATACCTGACAAAACCGTTAGGCTGAAGTGACTAATAAGATATTATCTGAGGCAGACATTGTGATTTAATCATCTCAATGACAGACATTCCTTGGCAATCAGAGCTCCTTGGGTGATGATCTAATCAAACTGTGCCGATACAGAGAGCACACACAAACGCTGCTTGTGGTAAGCTGAAGAGCCGCCTTGGCCGTACAATATTATAAAAATGCGCAGGAGGAACTTCAACCCAGTCCAGCAGAAAGGATGTAACAGTCTCAAACACACACATGTATGTGAAAAAAAGGAAGACCAATAACTTTTACTCTGTGGATAAAGCTGAGTTAAACCAAGAAGGGAGGATATTGGAAGCACTCTCTCATCTGTTCTCTGCTGTGTGTGCAAAAAAAAAATTGGAGCATTACTTTGGTTAATTCCTAATGATAATCCATAATAATGTACAAGAGGGTTTGGATAATGAAGCAATGTAAAAAAGAAATGTGGGTCCAAAATAAGTCTTTCCAGGACAGAAAAAAAATGTCTTAAAAAGCTACAGTATTTAGGGGCTTAATTAGTATATTGGGTCATTATGACATCCAGCTCATTTCATTACCTTCCTAATGTATTATTAGCTGGCAGTTAAATACTGTCTACTGGGACCCAGAGAGTTTTTCCTCTTGTCGTGCCGGTCATACTTACTGCCTAGGCCGACAGCTTACCTGTAGTGAGGAAGAAATGGAACACCAATTAGAAAGCTTTCAGCACGGCACCCATGGAAAAGCCAAAAGCTGATAAAGGTCAGCGTGAAATTTGAATGACAGGGCTAAAGTCTTTTACTCATAATTTTGTGTTTGCAATAGAATTCAGAGCAATTCACAGCCTTAAAGGCCTTAAGTGAGAACAGCAATTAATTGTAATGAATAATCTGACAAATCTGGTTGACATATGGCTGCTAATGCCTCCTTTCTAGTGGGAGCAGTGGAGGGATTAGATTAACTCAAATGAAATCTGGGACCGCCATGCCATCTGCATGTTCAGTAGGAAATGGTACACGTTAAATGGTGAGTGGGTAGATATCTGTCTTGTACTCATCTTGCTTGGAGCCCTTGGCAGATATGGGAATAGCCATTTTATTATAACACCAGCTGCCTGTCAATCCAGCAATACTGGAAAGTCAGAGAGTACAACATAGAAAGCTAATATGCCAAGAAGCTGTTAAAAATTAACCAGACACAAATTAACATAAGTTGATAAATTCTACTGTTTATACAATGTGTGTATTTATAGGTTGATTACCCCATTGAATATACTGTAATTAAACAATAGTATTTGCATATTTCCTATTTTACAACTTACCCCTGGGTGAAACTGCAGCAGCCTAATGATCTGGTGTAAATGAGAGAAGCGGGAGAGCATAATACAAACTGTGAAAAATTTAGTGGCCACCCACAAATCTCCGTGCAAATATCAATGCCTTGCACTTCTGTTGCCTGTTGCCTTGCAAATATGTGGTAACAGCAGGGAAACCAACTCTGATGTTCTGCAGCTATTTAACTGGTAGAACATTTGACCCTTTCTACTTTTTAAAGAAAGCACTAAAATGGTGATATATTGCTAGAGTGCTAGAGTGCAGCAATAGGTTCAGCAGACTCACTGAATTCCCATTTTGCATTTTGAAAATGCAACTCTTTAGCACCTTGCGTTGTAGAGATATAAGCAAAGAGGCATATCTTTTTGAGAGAAACGGCTAGAAACTTGCTTTAAAAAAAGAAAAAAGAAAGCTGGGAGATTTCATTCATTCATTCATTCATTCATTCATTCATTCATTCATTCATTCATTCATTCATTCATTCATTCGATTTTATAGGCCGCCTCATCCCCAGAAGGCTCTAGGCAGCTCACAACAGTCCCCAAACAACCACATAATAAAACAATTAATCCAATAAGATACACAAACCATCTAAAACAATAATTAATTAATTAAAATTCCATGCAGCAAATCCCTTTTGCTAAGTCTGTTAGAATGCTGTAGCAATATATCAATATTTTAGCGCCATTTTTTTAAAAAAAGCAAAACCATTCTCTTCTTTGTGTGTGGGGGGAGAGGGAGTGACTTGACCACAACAGCCCAATAATTGAAGGTGGGCTGGAGGTGGCTGAGAGTGTGCAGAACAAAGAAAATTCACAGAAATATATTGCACAAGGTTTAAGTTCACTCAAAATTGGCTTCCACAAAAACATTGGGGTAAAAGTGGTCTTAAAAGAATTGGATAAAACTGAAGGGTGGGAGGTGACAAAAAGGGTAAAAACTAAAGGAAAAACAATGTGTGCAGAAATCAGTGTAAAGCCAAACTCTTCATCTTCCTTTCTATCTACCTTTTCCCCCTCATTCTGGCATCCCCCACATCCTCACCTTTCCTTGTTTCTTTCTGTCCTTCCGAGACACTGTCCCATCTTCAGCTATATTTATTATTTATTTTATTTATATTCCACCTTTCTCCATAACGGGTACCAAAATAGTTTACATCATTCTCATCTCTCACATTTTATCTTCATCACAACTCTATGTGGTAGGTTAAGTTGAGAGTATATTACTAACCCCAGGTCACACAGTGAGCTTCCACAACAGAGTGTCTTCCAGGTCCTAATCTGAATCTCTAACCACTATACCCCATTTAATTTTGTGTGGTGGCTACTATCAAATGGTAGAAAGCAGCCAGTGCTTGCTGCTTCATGTAAGTTGTTCAGTATCAAGTTACCCAGTGATTTCTGCTTGGCCTTGCTCGAATGAATCAAAGGCCAAATCAGCCCTGGAAAGGGACATGCCCCTCCCTCACCTTTTACTGACAGAAACCAAGGTTTGAAGGTTGGCAATACTCTTGTGGTTACACAGCAACTCCCACAATGGCCACTGACAGTGTATTCATTTCTTAAAACTATAGGCTGCTATTTTATTATTGGGAGCCAACTCCACATGTAAAAAAAGATGTGACATTAAAGGTGGCCTTGGAGCAGGGGAGCCTTTGCTGAAACCAGGATTTGCTCTAACATGATCATCCTCTGTAACATCACATCCCTCTGCATAAATCTGCACCCTGTACCTCCCCCTTACAGCTTAAGTGTTGCTCTTCAACCTTACATATATGGGTGTCCTATTTCCAGCTGCCAAAACATCATTCCAGCCTTCCTACAAGGTACTGTCTTGGTGTGCTGGCAACCTTTTCCTCTCACTCCCAGAGTGCTCTTCTCCTTTTCATCAGCAAGCCTTTATTGGCATAGACAACAATACAGTGCTCTTCTCCTAAGGCTTTCTGGACTGCTGCCTCCAAGGTCCTGCAACTACTGTGGCTCCTTCACAGGATATTGCCCTTCCCTCAGGATCTTGATGAGCTGACTCCCCACTGCTCCCTTCCTCTGTGCTCCCCCTTTGTGTTCCTGACTGCTTGGTTCCACACAAGAATACACAAGAATACACTTCTTGTGTATTCTGGACTTTCTGCTACTGCAACTTCTCCCCCGCCCCCTCAGCCCCCGGACCACTCTTGCACTAACTTTTAAATTTGACAGCTGACTGTCCCATCCCCACCTTCTCAATGGTGTTGGAACACCACTCCTGGGCCAACTATCTTTTCTTCTGTTTGGGCCTGTCTGCCATTGGAGTTCCATGGGCCAAGACTGCCTGTCACAAAAAGGTTTCAGGTTTTTTTTTTCAAACCTGGAGCATTCTTTAGGTTTTTTGAAAGACCTTTCTTGACTATTCATGGCTCCTGTCTCTGGATTTAAATATTCACATATGGAATATATTTATGCCCATCTGAGATTAAATGGTGACTGCACTTATCAGGAGGATTATGTGTTTAGCGCATGCTCCCCATACATACAGTTAGTAGGCTCATTGAACACAAGTATCACTAAAAGCAAAAATGTATAGGGACAAAACAGTGAATTCTCCAAAGCATTTGTTAGCGGTGTCACACAGGAAATGCTATATATTCCTCCACTCTTCTTAATGATGATCATCAGAATGGCTGGAAAAGGAGACAAAAATATCATAAGGTAGTTCCAGCTTTTATGAATCCTGACTTGAAAATTCTGGCAGTCACTCCGAAATCTGCCATGTTTGTAGCATGTTTGTACTTGGAATCCATGCTTATAAGAATATGGCCCATATTGACAGTCTTGACATCCTTCTCGTAGTTCAACTAGTTATGGCACTGTTTAGTAATTACTTGGTTCAGTATGTGGATTTTTCCATTTCACAGAGTTTGGCTCTAAAATGAACCGGGCGCCATTTCCTCCAAAGCTTTTCCTCTGTCTTGCTATGGGACATAAGATTTTTCACTTACTATAAAAATGGCAGCAAACTGCCATCAGAGACGTGCATGTTCTAAAGAAGGTGTTCACCCTAATGGATCTGGCCACAGATATCCATTTACTGCTAAAAGGGCCCTTTCCACACAAATAACTGAAAACATTTTGAAATGTTTTCAATGCCTCTCTTTACCATGATGTATGTCTGCACTTAACCCCTCCCCGGGCTACCATTTTTTGATTTCTCTTTTTTGTCTCCCCTTTTGTTTGAGAACGTTGCTTCTGTTCTTCACAGAAGAATGCTGCGATTCTCTGCACCTTCTGCAGTCCACCCTTCAATGATTAGCCTGCCAAAAATAAATAAATCTGCAGGGGAAAAAACAGGAAAAACCTGCAGGAAAAACAGGCGAGGGACAAGGAGTGAGCTGAGAAAATGGCATCCGGGAGGAAGTACAGGGAGGGTGGAGAGGCTTGGGAAATGTCTTAAAGGGACCGCACAGGCGAATGAAGCCATTTTGAAAATGCTTCATCTAAAGAATCATTTTTTAAAAGGCATTCATTTAAAGTGTTTGGAGCCTGAAAATAAAACATTTTGGGGTTAAAAACAATATGGAACTCCATGAAGGAAACATTTTATTTCCTGCCTCAAAACATTTTAAAGTGTCTGAGCGAAAAGCGACTCAGGTAATATATACTGTGCACTAAGTGGAGCCTCCTTTCTAGTCAGCTTGGAAATGTCACTTGGTTTAGAATATTACTGTCACATTATTTCATAGTTTTTTTTCTAACTACAAATATTGATCTTGCCTATGTTATAATAATTTAATTGTCCATCTATTCATTTCTAGGCCCGCTTTAAAGTGCTGATTATTGCCTTGAAACTCCTAAACTGCTTTGAATTAGAATATTTAAGGGACTATCTTTTTCCACATGATCCTGCTGATCCATTAAGATTGTAGTCCAGTACCCTGTGGTGTTTTACTCAGTTTTTGAGGTAAATTGATTGATAGCTAGGAAAAAGGACCTGCTTGCCCAGCACTGGATTCATTGTCCTTTTCAATGTTGGATGGAGACTTACCATTTCTCCCTAGCATTTGCATTCAAATTCTCTCTCTTTTTTACCTACCCCTCATTGCCATATAGTTTCATTGTTAGGTGACTAAAGCATCTGGTTTTTAAATTTGGGTTTGAATTGTGCTGCTTTAGTGCTGATTACTTTTGGGGGCTTGCGGTTTTTATTTTTCTACTACCTTGTTTTGTTTTAACTATTTTTTACTTTTGGTTGTTTAAAATCGCAATTGACTGTTTATGATATGTTGCTGGCTGCCTCAAGAATCAGTCTGCAGGTTGAGAATTAGATGTGAATGCCATAATTGAATAAAGGGAGAAGCTTTCCCTGTCTACTTGTGTGGCTGAGCTTATGCTTGTGCTGAACAAAAAACTACAATATTCATGTGCCCTATTCCTATTTATAATCTATTGTTATGGAAGGACACAGCTACTTACTGAATTGAATCTTATTTGCCATTTTGTTGGTTAGTTTTGTTGTGCATTCATTAGGTGTGGAAGAATTTTGTTATCCATCCATCCAGATTTGAGAGTCCCTTTGGGAATTTTTCACCTAAGATTTCCTCCTCCTGAATAATTGGATTTCACGTGTAAATTGGTGACCTTGCTTCCAACTCTAATTCTGAATTATCCCAGCTTTCTTTTCAAGGTAAGCAGCTGTGGGAGGAGGGTGAAACTGAGCAGGTAGAAAAAACCCAAGCCTGGACCTCAGGCAGAGGCGTAGCTCCAAGGGACGGGAGGTGCACGACGCACTAGACGTGTGCCCCTGTGGGGTGTGTGGTGAGGGCATGGTGTGGTGTGGTGGGGGCATTCCGGGGGTGTTCCAGTGTGGGGTGCGGGTGTTCCAGGGTGGGGCAAGGGCAGGGTAGGAGGATGCACCAGTGCACCGAGCGCTTTCCCCCCTTGCTACACCTCTGACCCCAGGTGATAGGCAACACCAGGTTGCAGTACTTTTCCAAGGGTTACCTATTCTTTATCTAGTTACCAATTGACAAGGCGATCTATCCTCTTATTCCATTACTGCTTACTCAGAAACACTTGGTTGGTGACAACATCAAAAAGCTTTTTGGAATTCAAGGATATAATCTCCTAGATCACACCAATTCAGATGATATTCCCAAAAAACTCTCAAAAGAGTTCTTTGCATCAGGCTATTTTGATTATTCCTCAATAGATTAGTCTTCTGTGTTCACCAAATGTAGCTTTAACCATATGTGTCCTAATACGATAAATGTTAACATACATGCAATTTCTTGTCCCTTTCATCAGTGTTATAAGGACTGGTTTATGTTGGCAACTTTCCAATAATTCAACAAGAAGGCTAGTTTTAGTGACAAGTTGCAGATATTTGTTAGGAGATCATCAGTTTCAAATCTGAGTTCTTTATATGTGTACAGTTAAGATTCAATGATTACTTAATTTTAAATCTGTCAATTAATCTTAGCATTTCATGTCTTAGCACCTCAGTTGGACTTGGATTATCAGATGCCCCTAAGGCATCTGTTCAACATCTTCTAGAGTGAAGCTGGTACAAAGAATTCATTCATCTTCTCCAGAATCCTCCTATCTTCCTTTCAGTAATGTTTTCACATATTTCTTGCCTATTAGCTAGATCAGTTTCTGGCTACTTTCTTGCTTCTTGTGTATTTACAGAAATGTTTGTTTATCTTAATGTTTTAACATTAAGTGTTCCAACATTCTTGTTTGTTTCAGTGTCCACTTGTTCCTCTTTTCCTCATTTGACAAGATTTCCATTTTTCAAAGAAAGTTGACTTGCCCTTCCATGACTTCTGTGACCTTGTTCATTAACCACGCTGGCATCTGCTTGGACTAGCTTGTGCCTTTCTTAATCTGCAAAACAGTTTCTACCTGAGCTTTTATTTTTATGGTATGAAATAATGTCCGATGGTCATGAGGAGATTTGATTCTGCAGACCTTCTCTTTGAACTTGATTTAATGGATCCCTTCATTTTTGGAACTTTTCTTCTTTTTTAAATTTTTAAAATTTTTCAATTGTATAATTTCTGAACATAATGGCTATTTTTCTTAAATAGTTTGGCCATCCTTACATTTCACATCAAAACTGGGCAGTAGTTTGGATTAAGTCCAGGGTTATTACCTTTGTAGTTGGAAGGAATAATAATGAACTGTTCTAAGATGCAGTGGTGCAGTAATTTATGTACATGTACACAGTTGTTGTGAGGCCGAAATCAGCCATTTTAATATTTAGCTACATGTCAGATTTTTTTCTGCTGGATCCCTTCTCCCTTCTCCCATTGCATAATATAGGTGATGATGGATGGGAAATTAGTCCCATCCACTAGGAGAGTAGGACATCAACAACGAACTGCCAGGTGTCATTGCCACCACAAATGTCACCTTCAGGTAGTAAGAGGAGGAGGATAAGATGAGTCATAGTGACATGCAATGGGCTTCAAACTTTCCTCTAAATCGCCTGTAAATTCAGAGGCAACAAACTCTCTCAGCCTAACATTCCACAGTGCCTTGGTATCTGTGTCAGAACAATTGTATGAGGTAAACTATGAGTCCCAAGTCGTGACTATAATGTCTAAAAATGTCCCATTTTATGTTTACAGTTGTCTTGAGCTTGTGCTGCTGAGAGCTATTAGGGCACACATAGACAAAAATTCCCTTTGTGTCCACCACACATCAGCTAGACACAACCTAGCCACCATGTGGGGGAAAGATCACATGACTTGCTTAACTCCACAGACCTGAAGAATGACAGTGCTGGGAATTTTCCCCCTTAAATTTCTTCAGTTGGTGGCTCTGCTTGCAATAAGCATATGTCAGTTTTCAGGTTTATAACACTGGGAATAGTTTTATCACTTAGGGCTACTTTGAGCCCTTGGTTTTAGAGGAAAAAAAGGAGATAGACATACATCCTGCTTAGAGTATTGCAATCAAAAAGGTGCCAAATGTCAGATTTCCGGGTACTTTGGAAATACCACAACTGTTTGGGCAGATGCAATTTGAACCCTTCTTTTTGAATGTATGAAGCATAAATGGACCACAATCTGTTGTTTTCTGGCAATCAGAATGTCTTGGATTATTTTTTTAAAAAACCATGTTAATCAGACTGTTATGTTTTGCATCCTTTCATCTGGTATTGATATTGTTGGCTGCCTAGAATCTGAGAAAGAAAAGTGGGATACAATGTTTTAAATAAATGAATAAATAAATGTACACCAAACTTCAGCACACTAACTGAATAGGAAGTATGTTAACAATCTGAACGTAACATATGCGAAAGTACCCTAAACTTGGGGATTGGGTGCTAGGAGTCTGAGGTAGCAATCTTAAGAGCATCTTCCTTAGAGTAAGCCCATTAAATAAAATGAGACTTACAGACTAGATCTGCTAGTCAAACCTGAGTTCAGCCCCACTTTTAAGTTCCATTGACTTCAGCAGGAAGCAGTAAACATGTCCTTCCTCATTAATACTCACTGAAATGTAATTGTTATTTAAAAATAACATTTGTTTTTACTCCTATTGTACTCCTATTGTTTTTACTCTTTACCCTGGAAAAAAGTGACTGGTTAAATAAGTTTTAAGTTCTACACAGTACTGAAAAGGGGGTGGATCCAGCTATCCAGCATAGCACATTTACTGCTGGCAACATAATACATGTCTGAGAAGCACAGATTGTAAATGCAGGATGTTTAATTTCCCAGACGTCTGTAGGTGTCACGTAACATTTCTTTTTGCATATATACATATAGCAATAATCACTATAATTCATCTGTTTTCTCCGTGCTTTAGTTCACCTTTTAAACTTGAGGGTCTTCTATGAGAAATTTAAAGTGTGCTTAATAATCATGTAGATATTTGCTACTGAACCATTCTTGCATGTAATTTTTTAAAATCTATATTTTGGACTATATATTCTTGATTAAGGGAGGACAGCCAAAGATGGGAAGAGAAATACAGGAAAAAGCCTTGTTCTCTCTGCAGCTTATGCCTTTTAAAGCTTTATCCCTTCCCCCCTCCCCCGGTCTTAACAGGCTTATAATAAATTTCCAAGACCTACTGCAGAAGCAGTATCTCTTTATTTTAATAACTGTCACCTGATTTAAAATAATGCTTGGTTGGGAAAAAAAAACCCTGAAAATAATACTACAACTTCTAAATATATTTTGTTTAGCAAAGCCACTCCATAAATTTCACACTATTTTTGGTTATTAATTGCTAAGTCTGAAAAAAAAGGGCTAAATTCCGAGCAACTCTCTGTTCCAAGGAAGATCTAATTGCTAAGGACCCGGCCTTAATATTAACTAGAATAATTATTATGCAAAGCATACCCACCCAGAATGTTTGCATAGCTATCACAAGCGCTTTCATAAATGATGCTTTAATTAGTCTTAATTAGAATTTGTTTAAGTCAGCAGGGAATGCAGAGCCCGTGAAATGATGTATGTAATAAGCATCAGGCTCACTTTTTACTTGGGGAATAGAGCTGACAAAATCACATCACGTTAAATTGATTCAGTCAGAATTAAAATTCTTATGGTATTAATTAAATGGGGGATCTCATTAGCAGGCTGCAAGGGTGACAGAGAGAGACTCTTTGGCAACCAGATGTGAAGGGAAGCAGCACTGAACAAGAGCACTATTAGACCAAAAAGTCAGCCCAGCTCTGTCGCAGGAACAGTGGCAGGAAGCCTCGATGCAAAGTGCTACAACCCGTTGTATTAAGATATCAGAAACCCAGAGTTCCTTTTAGCTAATTTGGAGCTCTTTGGCTGATCCGAGTCTCAGGGAAAAAAAAGGAACAGTTTGGATTTTGTAAAACAGTTGATTATTTTTTTTCCTGAGGGTTCCGATTGGATGATTAAAGGAGCTTGGCAAGGGTGTGGTGGTAGATCAACAATGGGCCAAACCCAAAAGAAAATAATTTTTTTCTATATTTTAACCAGAATTAAGGAACATACAGTTTTGCAATCTAGTCAAACCTTTCTTTGTCCATATGAAAAACATGGTAAGCAAGGATGATGTATCCAACATGGCTTCTGCTCATGGGCAACCTTGCTGGATGCCCTCCATCTGCTGGGTGGTTAAAAACCCTCACACCCAGCAACTGGGCTGCATGTGTGGAGGTCATTCAGTAGTGATTGCCTTAATGATCCTGTGTGATAAAATCTGACATTACTAACCAAAGGGAAATAGCACTAGGTTTGCCAGCTGGACTCTTAACTCCACTGGAAGCAAAAATAGGGGAAGCAAAAATAGAGAAAGAACATTGCAGGGTCACCTCTGATTGCACCCACAAGTGATGCAATGACAGTCTAAGATTCCTCAAAACTCTATGGTAAAAACCATAGAGATTTGGCTAATTCCCAGAGCACTGTGAATTATTTATAGTACAGGTGGAAGTGATGTTCCATCCTCTCCCCATTTTGCTGCTGCTAAAGTAAACAGCATCAGCGGCTGCCAGGAGCTGAAGCAGGGAGATTGCCTATCATGGTGGGCAATCTGGTAGGCCCAATAAGCACATCAGTGCAGGGCACACAGGACTTGGTGGCACTCTGCAGTGAATTCATCAATTTGATCTAGAACAAAGAACAATTATTATTTACAATAGCATCCTTAAGGAAAATGATCTAGAATCCTTGGCATGGAGAGTAGATTTGCCATTGAGTGTGCAGACAGCAGGGAGCTAGAGCCAATGTGGCCTCTTGGAAAGGGCCCTGTGAGTTACTCTGAATGGTATTGCATTGTCAAAAGGGACTCTAGGTCACAATTAAGTGTGTTGGACCCTCACAGACCTCCTAGGTCTGCAGCAAAATCTGAAACTTAAAAAAGCATTGTCTACACATGCACTGATAATGCTCTTCAACTGCTGCAGAGAGCCATCAAGAGAGTGGGGCAAGGGAAGGGAAGAAGAGGCCATGCCCCTGGAGCAGTGTTGGGTGAGCTGGCAGGAGAGCAAGGCTGGGAGGGGATGAGGAGGAGGAGGAGGAAACCTTGCCATGCATACCCAGGGCAGTGTTGAGTGAGTTGTCAAGAAACCAGGGTTGGTGGGGGGTGGGGCAGGGAGAGGTTTGGAGCCATGACTGGGGGGGGGATGATGGGATTCCCTCTGCATGTTTTGCAGCCCCCACTTGTATAATCTAATTATAACAGCATTTGACATGGTCGATTATGATCTTTTGGCCCTCGGCCTCACTGATGCTGGGTTACGGAGCACAGCCTTAACTTGGTTGACCTCATTTCTTCAGGACCAAGGACAGCAGGTGACACATGATGGGGGGACATCAGGAGGCATCCACTTGTTTGTGGGGTGCCACAAGCAGCTATCCTCTTCCCAGTGTTCTTTAACATCTACATGAGCCTGTGACACAGCTTGTTCGGAGCTTTGGACTGAGTTGTCACCAATATGCTGATGACATTTAGCTTGTTCTATTGAAGGATGGTCAGCCAGTCGCTGCCCCGGATGTTTTGGCACAGTATCTAGAGGTCATGGCTGGTGAGTTGGAAAACAGTAGATTGAGGCTAAATCCATCGGAGATGGAGATCCTTTGACTGGGTCGGGGCAGCTCGGGGTGATGTGGCATTACATCTAGCCACTTATGTTAAAATCTTGGGGGTGATTTCAGAGTTCTCCTTCTCCATGGAAGTCCAAGTCACAAATATGATGAGGATTGCTTTTTACCCTCTCCAACAGGCTAGGCTGCTGGCCCCCTACTTATCCTACCCTGACATAGCCACAGTGATCCATGCAAGGGTCACCTCCAGGCAGATTACTGTAACTTGTTCTACATGGGCCTACCCCTGAGACCGACTCAGAAACTAACCCTGGTTCAGAGTGCAACAGTTAGACTCTTCACAGGTACATTTGTGAGAGTGCACATTACACCTGTGCTTCAGCAGCTGCCAGTGGTACAGAGCCAATGGGGCGTGGCGTGGCGTATGGGGTGTGGCGTGGCGTGGCATGGGCATTCCGGAGCGTGGCGGGGGCAGCCCCGCTGCAGCAAGGGCGCAGGGCACATGTGCGCTTCTGGTGCAGTTTCCCCTCATTCAGCCACTGACAGCTGCACTGCCTTCCAGTGGAATTCTGAATCAGGTTTGGTTTTAACCTTTGGTTTTAACCTTTAAGGTACTGAGCAGTCTGGGACCATTGTGTCTGGAGAACTGCATTACTCTATATTGCCCACTGAGGACACTCCATTCCTCTAATAAAAATCTTCTGATGATCCCTGGCCCTAGGGATGTATGCATGGCCTTGACCAAAGCCAGGTGGAACTCTCTGTCAGCTGACACCAGGGTCCTGCAGGACCTCAAACAGTTCTGCAAGGTCTGTAAGATGGAGATGCTCCATTGGGCCTTTGGTTGAGGCCACTCGTGTGTCCTGATATCATTGCTGACTTCCGTACAAAAACTATAATAATCACACAATAATTAATTGTGTTTTTAAAACAGTTGTTTTAATTAATATTATGTATTCATATAATTGTTTTTAAAACATTTGTACACTGCCCTGAGCCCAACTTTGGTCTTTGGCAGGATATAAATTTAATAAAATAAAAAGGCAACATTGCCTTTGAGCAACTGCTCAGTTCCTTGTCCCCACTACTCAGTAATGGCTGTGTGGATAAAATAGATGATGGGTAGGAAACATGTATGCTGCACTGAGCTCCTCTGGAGGAAGGGTGACGTCAGTTCACCTTGAGTTTCAGTGAGAAAGGTGGGTTATAAATAAAGTCAATAAACAGGAGAGCTAAGTGTGGAGGAAGGCTAGCACATCAATGTAGTAAGTACATTAACAACAAAACAACTGTGGGTTTCTCACAGAGTTCTAAATTCATGAGGCCATGTCTGTGGGCGTTTCCCCACTCAACATGATCCCCCCTATGCTGCGCGCCCAGGCGTCCCCACGACCCCATGCTCTGCGTGGGGTCATCAAAAGGCGCCCTTTGCAAGAACGCCAGGGATGCTGCGCACTGAGGGGGCGCGACAGCGGCAGCGTCGGGGCGGCTGCGCTGTCACCGCCCCTCTCGTGAGGAGTGCCGGAGGACCCTGCGCTACTCTCCTCAAGTAGCGCAGGGCTTAAGGTAAGTGGGGAAAGGCCCTGTATCTGTAGAAACTGATCTGCTTATAATGAGGATTTGTCCAGGGGCTTTTAAAAGTTAAATGTTAAAATAGGCAACCCAGTCAAAATGTAGTACTTTTCATTCCCAATGATGTCAGCCTGCCTTGAGTCTAAGTGAGAAAGGTGGGTTATAAATAAAGTAAATAAATAGGAGAGCTAAGTATGTATGTTCCCACTGAATTAAATTAGACATGAAACCTGATTGTATGTGTGTTTATTCAGGAATCAATCCTGGTGTTTAACAGCACTTCATATGAAAGAGGTTTGTCCTCTTCAGATCAAGTTGCAATTGAGAAAATAGCTTGGCTTTTTCAAAAGTCAGCAACAAAAAACCTCCAAATTTGAATTTGTTTTGCAATCAGAATGACTCTGAAGAGTTTCCCGCCCACTTAAATTGTAGTGGAGGTGTCAGCAGCTGCCTTAGGCTGTTTGATCCCTCTTCCCCTTCAATCCCTTCCTCCTTTCTCTCATTCCCTTTCATGGTGTTTCAGCAGTGTCTGCAACCTGTTCTCTATGACACACTTAATACACTTCAGGAAGACCTCTCATTTACCCACCCAGGAAGGGGACTTACCAGCCCAGCTGCCCACCACTGAACAATTGAGGAGCAGTAGGAAAAATGGCCATTACAGATGGATTTTTCCTTGTTCATCTTCATGGCCTTTTGTGAAGGTATACATGGGACTACGGAGGCACAGACCAACTGGGGAGGAATGGCAAGCTGATTTTCTGTCAGAAAAAGCTGTAGAGTGCTTCCTCCCTCCTGCCTCTTGGAGCTGAAGGGAGGAATCATTCTGGCTAAATGATCACATGAGGGAAGGAGCAATCCTTTGTCGTGGATGTGGACTCTGGAAAGGATGCAGATGTGGAGAAGGCAGTGTTACAGTCATTATTCGAGAAGTTATTTGAAGTTTGTCATGACATGAGTTTAACATGAATACATCTGTTAATTGTTGAACTGTACATTGTTTTTTCAGTGGGTTTCCTTCCTTGGGCAGTTTAGTTTGCTACTCTTTCATGTGGGGTTGCACAGAAGACCATAAAGATGAAAAACAGGGTTGCACTTACTGTGACTGTTGTTCATTGAATGGTCTTCTGTGCAGGCACACATTCTCTCCCTCCTTTCCCGCCGTG
Organism: Sphaerodactylus townsendi; assembly: GCF_021028975.2. Lineage (NCBI taxonomy): Eukaryota > Metazoa > Chordata > Lepidosauria > Squamata > Sphaerodactylidae > Sphaerodactylus > Sphaerodactylus townsendi. The sequence continues at coordinate 38,792,569 of NC_059426.1, read as the reverse complement.
GACTGTTCCTTCATTCACCCATGTGTGTAGTTAGTAAGGATATGTTATTTTGCATGCACAACCGTTTTGCAGTGGTGAATTGAGGGATTGCTCTTCCCCCACCCCCTTGTGTGATCATTTAGGCTAGAAGATTCCTGCCTTCAGGGTCCAAGGGGCTTTTTCTGACAGGAAATCAGCTTGTTGTTCCTTTGCAGTTGGCCTGTGCCTGTTCAATCCCAGGTGCACCTTCACAGAAGACCACTTGATGAACAACAATTACAGGTAAGTGCAACACTGTTTTTTCTCTATGATAAACACTATAGAGGCTTGGAGAAAATTGTCTGGCATCTCCATGTGTGGTATGAAGGTTTTGGTTTTTTTTTTTAAACTTCCTTAAATTGTTCCATAACCCATAAACAATCACTATCTTTATATAAGTAGTACATCCACCATTACAGAAGGCTGCCCTAAATCCAGGAGATTTCAGTAACCATCAATCAGTGTCAGATGTTCCATTCCTGAACAAGTTGACTGAGCATTATGTGCCATTCATGCTCATACTACAAACCCAGGGAATTTTGGCAGCCTCTCTGGTTTGAAGTTTGCTTTAGAGTGCAGCAATAGTTGTGCATAATTTTGGCTGGATTTTTTATTCACCTGCCTCATTCTAACTGGGTCTCAGTGAGACTTCCTTGCTGATAAATATTTAAATGAAAGACTCTTATATTCTTTGTTTGGTGTGTTGTAGCATATATTTTAGTTTAGTATAAGCAGGAGTACCGCAAGGACTTGCAGGGGGACATCTATTCCCCCCCCCTTTTACCATATTCTTTTCCCTTAAAGCCCCCACAGCCTTTCCTTCTTTATTGCTTCCTTATCTCCTTCCCACCTGCAAGCCAACCTATCTTTATTGCGCCCTCATTTTCTGCTTTCCCTCTCTCCCTCCCCTGGCACCCTCCCCCTGGGAAAACTCTGGGGAAGCTCATCATTTCCTCTTTCCCTTCTCCTGGCAGCCTCCATATCATCCCCTTGCTCCATGTTCTCCTTTTCTTCTCACCCATTAATCAAGATCAAGGATGTAGGTAAGGAGGGGTTCTCGGGTTCAACCCCCCCCATTACTTGTCCGAAGCTCCGCCCCCTCGTTTGTGGTTTTTTTGAAAATTTTAAGTGTTTTTCGGTTTTTGGCCTGTAGGGGACACAGTTTTTAGGCTAGCAGCACCACAATTTCAGGGATTTGTTGGGAGACTCTCCTGATGATACCACCCAGGTTTGGTGAGGTTTGGTTCAGGGGGTCCAAAGTTATGGGTTCCCAAAAGGGGTGCCCCTATTCCCCATTGTTTCCAATGGGAGCTAATAGGAGATGGGGGCTACACATTTGAGGGTCCATAACTTTGGCCTCCATGAACCAAACCTCTCCAAACCTGGGTGGCATCATCAGGAGGGTCTCCTAAAGATACCCTGAAAGTTTGGTGCTTCTAGCTTAACAATTGCACCCCTGACAATATGCACCCCCCAAATTTTCCCAGATTCTCCTTTTAAATCCACCCCCTTTGGTATGGATTTAAAGGGAGAATGTGAGTCCCCAGTTTAAACATTGAAAGTGATGCTGTTTAAGGGTGAGGGATAATCCACCCCAAAACAGCATCACTTTAAATTTTGTTTGGGGACCCCAGATTCTCCCTTCAGGATTTAAAAGGAGAATCTGGGCTCCCAAGTTTAAACACCATTGAAAGTGATGCTGTCTAGGGGTGGATTCCAGCATCATAGCGGCCACAAAACTCATATTTTGCACCAGGCTCAATTTTTCCTAGTTATGCCTCTGCCCGGAGGGGAGGGCAGAAGGGACCGCTGGCTGGGAATGCAGCCGGTGTGGGGGTGGGGAAGGGGAGTCTGCTGCCCCTGGCCTCAGGGAGCTGCTTTTATAAGCACTGAGGCTGGGGGCGGGGCTTGGAGAAGCGTGGCCACACACCCCAGGGGTGGGTGGGGCGTGGCCCCGCTCACAAACCCTCCCCATAAAAAATCTATACCTACGTCCCTGATCAAGATCCCTTCTTTTCAACTACTTCATTTATAGCCCACTTTTCTCCCCAATAGGAACCAAAGCAGCTTACATTATTAGTCGGGTTGCCTTCCTACAGGTGGTGATTAGAGATCTGCCACTATTACTCTGGGCAACAGAGATCAATTCTCCTGGACTATATGGCGTCATATCTCATTGAAGTCCCTCCTCTCCCCAAACCCAGGTTCCCCCCCCCAAAAAAATCTTCAGGTATTTCCCAACCTGGAGTTGGCAACCCTAATCATTCGCCTCTACTGCACTTTATCCTTGCAATCCTATGAGATAGGTTAGATTGAGAATATGCAACTGTGGTAGGTTAGGCTAAGAGTATGAACTTCCATAGCATGGTAAAGATTTGAGTGTGGATCTCCCATATCTTTGTCTCAAACGATAACCACTACACCACACTGGTTTTTTGTGGAATGGCTACTGTCAAACAGTAACAATCAGCCAGTGCTGGGTGAGTCATGCAAGTTGCATCGTAGCAAGTTACCTGGTAGTTGCTGACTGGCCTGACTCTGCTGAGTTCTCCCACAAAACACCAAACGACCATGCCCTTCCCCCTGCCCTTTATTAACAGAAACCAAAGCAAGCAATACTACTATGGTTACCTAGCACCCCCCCAAAATGGTCACTGACTGGGCATTAATTTCATAAAGCTACAGGTTCTGCTTGTATCATTTGGGGGTTCCCCACCCCCAAATGCATTTTTTAAAGATTTCAGAGGGGTTTTTTTTGGTAAATCTGGGGCTTTTTCAGCTTTGTGGAAAGAGCTGTATGGTCATGGCTCCAGTCCACATCCCTTTATCCTGCAATTTGAAATCATACATACTGCTTTGCTTATGGTAGATACTGCTCATGTTTCGTCCCGTTGGGCTCAGAAGGTCTAAGTAAAGCTTTACAAGATCAGACTGCACAGGTAACCAATGTTCTCTAGCTGCTTAAATAAGATACCTTTTTTGTGTGAAAAAAACAGTATAAACCTACTAAAACATTCACTCTTCTCACTACCAAATACATTTCTTCATGGCCTCTATATCTTTTCTTTCATGTCTTCCTTTTTAATAATATTGGCTATGTGAAACTGCTGGATAAATTATTCAGTTTTCTCTATAACTAGTATATTGGCTGTGAAACTGTTAACCTATCTCTGTAAATAATTTTTTGCAATAACTTAGATCTGTCTTTCGTTAGCTTTCTTTCCTACCTTTTCCTCTGTCTGTCCTAATTGTTTGTAAGACCCACAGTGAAGAATAATATTTGGTTTCTGTTTATGGCCTGATGAAAGCAATCTGGTTAGGAGATGCATGATTATACTTACATTCCATTCCACACAAAATTTCATTAGCATTGAATGTAAAAATTAGTATGGGCAGTTAATTAATTTTTAATCACAGGTCTGCAAACGCCTAATCACCATCCTAACATAGCTATGCAAAATGGTGATGTTCAAGCACATGGCCCATTGGGAAGTTCTCCTATACCAGCCACATTGAACTGAATGTTGGGAGCTGTACTTGAATGGCTCCGAATAGCGTTATTTCATTTCAAGAGGGCTGAAGGAAGAGAACTTCCCAGTGGATTGTATCCCAGATTTCAAACAGACAGGCAAAAAATGCTTCAGAGATGAGGGTATGAAGGCTATTGTGGAACAAATGAAGGCTAAGATATTAATCTAATTCTGACCTGTGTGACTAGGACTAGTTTTAAGACAATGACAGAAGCCCTCTGCAGAAGACATGATAAGCACTGAGATTATTGCAGATTGTGGGGAGAACAGTCAGAAGGGCACTGACCCCTCTTCTACATGCAATCCCCAGCTGCTGAGTACGGGGTCATTGTACACTGGCTCCTTCCCCATGATAGGAAACACTTGAAAGAGCAGGATTCCCAAGCATGTGGCGAGAGCCTGCGTCGGTACATTTCCTACCCATGTAGACTCCATGTTTATGAGTCTACAACTGCATATAGACAGGGAGCAGTGTATGTTTGGTTGTCCCCAAGCAGGGGCATACTGCCCAGGGGTCAAATGTCCCTGGGCTACAGCCATTTTGTCACATGGGAGGGCTGGAAAATCGCCCTGCACCCCACCTCCTTTCCCCCGGGTTCATACATTGACTTCAAGACAAGTGTTTGTTTGGTCGTGGTGGGGGAGGGTGGCCGTTCATGCAGTCGTCCCCCCCACAGAAAACTCAGATTTTGTACCAGGCTACATTTTCCCTAGATACCCCTCTGCTTCCAATCACATTGATTTCAATGTTAATAATGTTTGTATTGAGCACAAAATAAGGGGAGCAAGGGAGAAAATGACATAGGATTAGAATGAACATGATACGGAAACCTTCGTGAAGAAAAGCAGCTCCGAACCTTCTCAGTGCTGGATTAGAGACCTCTGGGAACCGGAAATATACCATTGTGGTTTTTATGAGGGAAAAAAGGCAGAATATAAAGTATTAGACAAACTAATATAATCTTGGGTGTGCCAATGGAGAAATGGAATGTACAGAATGTTAGTGAACTGTGTCCATGTGAAAGAGACTTCCACAAATTCTGAGCAATAACTTGAGGACTATGAGGTTTTGAGAGAATTAAGGCCAGCGTAAAGAGCAGTGGAGAAGTGACCAATTCTTAGGAACTTGAGGACCAGGAATGTTTATAAGCCTCACAATGTAAGGAACAGGTCATATTTGTTTGAAGCACTTGATTTTCTAAATTTACTGCATATGGTTTACATGTCAGTGAAACTCAGTAGGAATGTCCCGTTTTCCTGGTTTCTGGGGTGCGGGAGGGAGGAGCCTTTGAAGCCAAAATGGCACGATAGGAGAATTGGCAATGTAATTTTATGTAATTTTATATTATGTATATAATTATGTAATTTTATATATTTAATGATGTTAATGATTTTAAATGTTATTGTTATTGCTACATTGTTTATAATACCTGTTGTTCACCGCCCAGAGCCCTTAGGGGATGGGGCGGTTTGTAAATGCAATAACAAACAAACAAACAAACAAACAAACAAATAAATAAATGTCCTAATATTTTGAGTCAGTCGTAGCTTCAAAGAAACCCCCTCCTCTGCTGCAGTGACACCTCCCACAAAAGAAAGAGAGAAAGAAAGAAAGAATCAGCAGGCAAAGAAGAAGAAGAGTTTGGATTTATATCCCCCCTTTCTCTCCTGTAGGAGACTCAAAGGGGCTTACAATCTCCTTGCCCTTCCCCCCTCACAACAAACACCCTGTGAGGTAGGTGGGGCTGAGAGAGCTCAGAAGAACTGTGACTAGCCTAAGGTCACCCAGCTGGCGTGTGTGTGAGTGTACAGGCTAATCTGAATTCCCCAGATAAGCCTCCACAGCTTAGGCGGCAGAGCTGGGAATCAAACCCGGTTCCTCCAGATTAGATACATGAGCTCTTAACCTCCTACTCCACTGCTGCTCCTGACTGAATGTTTCCCTGCGCAACAATGACAGAAATAGCGGCCAGCCGCAAAGCAAGCAGAGGAAACACCCCTAAGACTCTTCAGCAAATGGCGGGGGGTACGGAAGCAGCAGAAAGGGCAGGTGCGAGTGAGCTTCAAAATTGAGTGGTTGTGTTTTTATTGGGAATATTTATATATTAGCAGAGTAGAACAGAAGAGACAGATTCTCAGTTGCTTTTTATATATGAGTTTACTAACTATAAATGGGAGGGTTACATGGAGATAAAATCCTTTCTTTCCTGTTTCTCATCTATATTACTGTATGTTTGGTTACATCTTGGTACCTATCTGCTGGCTCTTGTTCGTGGTAGTGCTGGTGTGCTCAAAAGTTAACTTTATAACTTCAAATGTACATACTCACTAACATGTTAGCAATAGCTAACTGACTGACCAATAGCTGAATTTTTCTCTCTTTCTCACAATACTAGAACCAGGGGGCATACATTGAAAATGCTGGGGGGAAGAATTAGGACTAATAAAAGGAAACACTTCTTCACGCAACGTGTGATTGGTGTTTGGAATATGCTGCCGCAGGAGGTGGGGATGGCCACTAACCTGGATAGCTTTAAAAGGGGCTTGGACAGATTTATGGAGGAGAAGTCGATTTATGGCTACCAATCTTGATCTTCTTTGATCTGAGATTGCAAATGCCTTAACAGTCCAGGTGATCGGGAGCAACAGCCGCAGAAGGCCATTGCTTTCACATCCTACATGTGAGCTCCCAAAGGCACCTGGTGGGCCACTGCGAGTAGCAGCGAGCTGGACTAGATGGACTCTGGTCTGATCCAGCTGGCTTGTTCTTATGTTCTTATGATCAGTATATCTGGTCATAAACAGTGACCTCAGCAACTTGTTAACCTTTTTATAACTGAACTGTGACAGACACTTGCAAAATCCCAACAGTTTTTTTTTTAAAGAATCATTTTTGGCTGAAATGCTTTATTTTCCTGCAGTATGCAGGAGGGGAAAAAAAAGCCAAAATGATTCTTTCAAAAATGTCTACAAGATGTTTTATTTGTGTTGGGCAGAATGGCCCATAGGCAGATATTGCAATTACTAAATGTTCAGCTATGCAATGTTATGTTGAACCAATGTCAATATTGGAGAGATGCTTCTGCTTTATGTGTGTACATAGTTATCACTGGTCCTTTGTTGAACTAGAAATGGAACACCCCCTGATAATAAGCTTAAACAGCCTGAACAATTAAAATTTCCCCATACTATAAAACCCATAAAAACCTTACATTTTATAATGAGTTATCTGAAATGTTTAATTTTGGATTCTGATCTGCAAAAGATAGTTGCCTCAAATGTCCACATTGGAGCAGAAAGAGTTTAGTATGTTTCCCATTTAGCTTTTTGCATTTGTAAGGGACTTTCCTCCACAAAATAAAACCACTGAGGCAATGTGAGTAAGGAGGCCAGTGCAGAGAGAGCTTTTATATCTTTTCCCCTCAGGTTGCTGCGATGAATTGCCGCCCTCCACTAAATTTGCTTTCATCTCTACCATGGAAAACAGGGAGTTACGTTTTCATCCCAGGCATAGGCTCCTTCATACCCCTCTTTAAAATTTAAAAGTTGCTGAAGGGAAACTCTCTAGGCCTGGGAGATTGTTTTATCATCTAACCACTGCTTTCACAATGTGGTTTAGGGCTGCCAGCTCTATATTGGGAAATTTCTGGAGATTTTGGGGTGGGAGGTGGAGCCCAGAGACAGGATTTGGGTAGGGGAAGAACTTCAGCAGGGTATAATGCCATAGATTCCACCTTCCCAGTCTGGATATCAGTTGTAATCTTCAGAAATCTCCAGGTACTCCCTGGAGGCTGGCAACCATAAACAATCTAGATGTAAATATTTTTCTCATGCTGGGTGAATTCACTTCCTGCGACAAATCCCTTTCTGTTCCCAATTATTTCTAATGACCTGTTTGTATACTATCTGCACGTTGCAATAGTCATTGCAGCTCCTTTCCGTACTGTTCTTGCAAAATACAAGCCCTGAAGAGATATTGTAGAAGCCAACAATGTAGTTCACTCCTGGCCCTGTATGGCCTATCATGTAAACTGGCACCATGCTGGCTTGGGAAGCAGTTATCAGTTTTCCTCCTATGTGACCTTGAAGGAGTGCTGCCAACTGTGAAGCGGAAAAATAAAGGCTTTCCCCATGAACAGAGGCTCAATGAGATTTTATTTATCAGGAGTCATATTTACCAGCGTGGTGTAGTGGTTAAGAGCAGGTGGATTCTAATCTGGTGAACCGGGTTTGATTCCCCACTCCTCCACCTGAGTGGCAGAGGCTTACCTGGTGAACCAGATGTGTTTCCGCACTCCTACATCCTTGCTGGGTGACCTTGGGCTAGTCACAGTTCTTCAGAACTCTCTCAGTCCCACCTATTTCACAAGGTGTCTGTTGTGGGGAGAGGAAAGGAAAGGAGTTTGTAAGCCATCTTGAGTCTCCTTATAAGAGAGAAAGGTGGGATATAAATCCAAACTCCTCCTCCTTCTCCTGTTGGTAACCCTGGCCTAAGTCAATTCAATTGCTTGTGTAGTCTAGGAAGGAATTGTTCCCATTTTGCTGAGAACTGGCGGGCCCCTGCATTGGAGGGCCACTTGCATTTGGGAATGAGCAAAGCCAACCCCCAGTAGTTCTGTGGGGTGGCTCAGCCTGACTTGGTCCCAGGCTATTTTAACGCCTGCTCCTCTGCTGAGGTAATGTAATAACTATCCAGAGGTAGTTTTATTATGTGAGATTTCTGTCTACAATAAGCAAGGTTTCATTAGCAGATTGTCTGTACAGTAATTTCATCTGCCCACCTGCCTGCTTTAGAAGAAAAATAAAAGTCTAACATAACTAGATAATTCTAAAATGAATGGAAACGGAATGAAAAAGACAGTTATACAGAATAGTATTGTTTTGTGATGTGCAAACGATAAACTGCCAAGAAATGTAAAAACCTTGGTAAGAACCACACTCATATTTTATGTTAATGACATTGGAACCAGCAGTGAGTATTTTTGGTGTGGGCACTCTGAAATATTAAAACATTTGGAATGGATTTGCTCTGTAAAAAATTTTCTTAGTGTGCATTGCACAAATTAAAAGTAGGATGAATTGTTTCCATTCATTACCACACAATGCTTGATAGATCCTAGTGGCCAGTGCACAAGCCAATATCCTGTATGTCCAGTCAACTGTTTTACCCCTTTCCTCAGCATTCTTTGTCATTTCCCCCCAAATGCCTACATTGAGCACAGCAAAGCAGTTTAAATAAAAAAGGCCAAATGGAATGCCGAGAGTAGGTTTGATCTAACTCAACCTTTTCAAATTACTACACTAATTTTCGACATGTGAATTTAACTGTGTGTTTGCCCCCCTATAAACAGGACAAATAAACACTATATCATTTTTACACTTGAACTGTATTATGACTTTAATGCAGGCTTAGGTGAGATGAGGTCAGAGGATACAATTAAATGGATCTGGTACCATCTGGATATTAGGATCTCTTTAACCATGCTTGGGTGATTTATCCATCAGCAACTCATGTACTGCTCCATAAAAATTGATATCTGTTTTTTTTAAAAAAAGGTATTAAAATACAGTGTACTTTTGAAATTAGAGGCTAAAATATTGTGTAGCCGCCAGCAGGTAGTTTATTTCTTATTCAGTGAAACAGAAATTCCTGATGAAGGGCTAAAACTATTACAGGACATTTATTCTAGATGCAGATATGTACAGAAAGGAAAATATGTACCTTTTGAAAGAGAGACCCCATTACAACAAAAACTTGTAAATCATGTTAAAATCGCTGTGTGAAAATAGTTTAATATGATTACCTCCCTTGCTAAAGAGCTATATCACTCTTATACCTCTTACATTAGATTCCTCTGGGCAAAGCTCTTAAAGAAAGAAATGCCACACAAAACCGTTTAATAAAAAAGAACACTAAGCCATAAGGGTTCTACAATTTTTATTTTATTACATGTTTGCAACTAATAGTGTCTGGCATTATCCTGAATTTATTCTGTAATCAAACTAAATTGATGCAGATTCAAATATTTCTGCTGTCAACCAGAAAAGGCAAAGGAATAGGAAGGAAAAGAATCTGGGGGGGTGGGGGGGAATCATTCATCAATATGCCTTCCTACCCCCCTTAAAAAAAAAGTAAAAACCAAAATGAAACATGTGAATTTTAAAAAGTAACATTTGATTATGGGTTTCCTAAAAGAGAAATTAAAAAATCCAACAAAAAGTCAACAATACTTCTGGATGGCAATTTATATAGTTTAGTAATTTCGCTGTCAATAGGATACAAATAGCACTAATATATTACTATAATGCTTCATTTTCATTAAGACATCTGCCAAGTTCTCCAAACCCTGTTTTCCATTTGGGACTTGACTTATAATTGCATAATCCCTTGGGGGAATGTCAATATTATTTTAATCAATTTTAACCACAATACACTATGGATGATTACATTGCAATGTCATTTCCAAAGTTACCTCCTCCTATTAGTCATTTGCAAAGGGATAGAATACTATGAATGTGGGTAAAGCATGTTTCAGAAGAGAAGCCAACTACGGCTGGTTCAGAACAGGCAGCTGTTCCATTCAGAACTGTCAGGAGCAAATATAGATATATTATATATTCACTTTCCCATCAATAGTCAAAAGAATAATCATCTAGATTGCTGATTTGTTTTTTTATAATCAATTCTTACTCTGCACTTTTGGACTACTTACCTGTACAGAGAAATTTCACAACCCAATGCAGTACTCTACTTTCATTTAAGTTTCAACCTCTTCATCTATCAAACAAAAAAAGTAATGAAGTACAGCCAGTAAGTTCCACACCTGGGTTTAGAACCACTGTTCCAAAAATTACCACAGATAGAAAGATTTCCATCAGCAGAGTGCAATTTTCTGGCTCCCTCCCCATTGCAGTCCATAACGCCCACAGAAATATTACTCTTGGGGAATAGGGAACCCTCCCCAAAGAACATGATTGGGGAGTCAGAGTTCTGCAGCAGAAAAGTTGAATTGGTGAAAATCCTTTCTTCTTCTGCCCATGGAAATGTTGTGAGATCCAACCCATCAACTTAAGGCTGATTCCCACCATTCTTATATGATGAAATATGAATTTCTGGGGGTGTGATTAAATCTCTGACAAAGTTATCATCTGATTGGTTGGTCAGAAATGATGATTGCAGTTAGCGATGATATCATAAAACTTCCAGAAGTAAGATGAAATGTGTAACTTTATGTGTGGGGAAACAATCATATCTAGTGACATCTTTGACAAAGGGAGTTGTATCTATTGAAACCTTATACCTCAAAAATCTTGTTGGTCTTCAAGGTTCTACTGGATGGAACTCTAATATACGCAGACCAACAAATTTGCCATTGGAAACAATCATATGTCTGCTTTGCCACAGACAAAGTAATCGCCATATGCCTAGTTACTGGCATCTTACCACACTAATAATAATGTGAGGTGCCTTTTAATACTTTATGGAAATACCATAGGAGCTGCCAGAGGTGGAGCCGGGGAAAATGGTGCCTGGGGCAAAATGGTGCTCCCTGCACCCACATTACCCCTGATGCGCCTCACCCCCATGCCCCACTTACCTGAGCCAGCAGTGGGCCTTGGCAGCCTGGTGGGGCCTGGCAGGGCGGGGCCAATAGGTGCCTGGCTTTGGCCTCCACCGGGCCTGGCTGGGTGGGACTGAGGGGTGCTCAGCTGCGACCTCTGCCGGGCCTGGCAGGGCAGGGATGGGACAGGGGTCCCCTGTAGCAGCCCTGCTAGGCTGCTCCTTCAGCCAGCAGAACCTCCACTAGCTGAAGGAGTGGCCTGATGAGGCCGGGGCAGGACAAGGGGGAAGGGGGAGGGGGGCCGATTTTCCACCTCCATGTGACCAAACGGGAGCTCACTGGGGGTATTTGTCCCCAGGCCTCCCCATGGTAGCTACACCACTGGGAGCTGCTTTTTTGTAGACTTGTTCCACAGCAGATACAATTGTAGAAGTCTTTATAATAAAACCATTGCTGCTTATATTCACAATGCAGCAACATTGTGAAGGATCCATACAGTTGACCCCAATGATGTGACTCCAAGCTAAGTGATAATGCTGCTCTGTGGGATGAACCCATGGAAAAGCAGTGCCCCCCCCAAATACCACTGTAATGTTTAAAAAATACCAGCACCAGTCTTTATGGTAAGATGAAGCAATATTTTCAACACTTAGGAGATTACTAAAATTATTGAGGCTCTCCCATGCATCATAAAATCATAGAATTGGAAAAAGGCCACAAGGACCATGAAGTCCACCCCCTTGCCATGCAGGAACACACAATCAAAGTGCCCTTGACAGATGGCCATCCAGGCTCTGTTTAGAAACCTCCAGAGAAGGACAATCCACCATCCTCTGAGGCAATGTATTCCACCGCCGAACAGTCCAACAGTCCTTACTGTCAGGAAGTTCTTCCTAATATTTATGTGGGATCTCTTTTCCTATACCTAGAATCAATTTCTCCTTTTCCTAGTCTCTGGAGCAGCAGAAAACAAGCCATAATCTGAAAACGGATGCTGGTATTTGGGGAACATGTGTTCACGTGGTATTTTAAACTGCCAATACAATACTGTTTTTGCATATCTATCCTAAATATATACAATCAGTTCCTTTACAGTACACTAACACAGTTATTATAGCTGTTGCTGGCACTTGCTGATATACATAACTGCTGTGAGAAGCTGCCACCATATGTGGTACAAAAATAATTTTCAGAGTACTGTTTAGAACAAAGGTGTCAAACTCGCAGCCCTCCAGATGTTATGGACTACAGTTCCCATCATCCCCTGCCAGCATGATGCTGGCAGGGGGTGATGGGAACTGTAGTCCATAACATCTGGAGGGCCGCGAGTTTGACACCTATGGTTTAGAACATGGGCTGCATGGGAAAAAAGTAGATTGAAGAATTGTGTCTCAGGCAGCAGAACCCTGAGTACCATCCAAGGACAGTAAATGGTCAATTGTTTATATTGGAGCCATGGAGGCTATTTTGCTTCAGGCATCAAAATATCTTGGACCAGTTCTTATACCTGTAGGCAATTTGTATGGAATCACTAGCTTTGTGTCCTCATGAATTCTGCTTTCTTGAAAGGGGGATCAGATTAGGATCTGGGTTCTAACCCCACTGTGGCAAGAAACTCTCTTGGTGACCTTTGGGTGACCAGCCATTTTTTTTCCAGCATAACCTACCCCACAGAGCTGTTGTGAAGATAAAACGGAAGAGGAAGCAGCCACATATGCTTTTTTGAGTTCCTTGCAGGAAGAGCAGATTTTTTTTCTAAAAAAAATGTGATTGATACGTTTGCCAGAGTATAAAGAAATCCTACTGAAGTGCAGCATTGCTACAATCCAGGGAGTAAAGAAATGGGAATTATTGAAAGAAAAGATCAGAGGATGAAATGGCTGTACATATAAAAGAGTAAGATTTATTAATCGGCGAAAAAATTAGAGATGAAATTTGGTACATATTTCTTGCCCATATTTAACATAGTTCTTATACAGTCCCAAACACCTTTATTTTAGACACTGACCTTGGCAATATTGCAGGCATAATATTTTCACAAGGATGACTTCCTCCTGAACTGAGTCTTCAATATATTCTGAACAAACACGCTTTCCTCACCAACAGGCATACAGTAGCTATCTTCTTTCTCCACCTGTTTTTTCTTGAATGAGCACATTTCTTGTGTATTTGGGGGCCTTTCAAATGTGATGTGTTATGCACACACAATTCTACTGAAGAAACTATAAACCATTTGTTAATTGTTGCCAGCTGGACAGGTGCATTTTCTTTACAAATTGCAGTGCGGAAGGAGTGCAGTGTTGGCATAGAGGTAATTTAAAGCTGCATGTCTTAATATGCCGAACATATACTTGAAAGTATTACATACTGTTTGTACCGTGTGGTACAGGCCATCCTGATTTCAACAGTCAGTAGCAAAATCCTTTAGTGTAAGGATAGCACCAAAGCTACTTCATCAAGGAGCCAACGGTTTGGATTGTTGCCTTCTCAATTGGAGGAACACATAGAATCCAGCTCCGGTTCACAAGTAAACGTTCTTCTCTTGGATCTAGTTCAAGCAATTGTAATGGATGCTTCGGTGTAATCTCCACAGCCATACTTAGAAGAATTGGATGTAGTTTGTGAGAGATAAACAGAATATATGGTGGTACATGTTAATAGCAGCTGAAATTTCAATGTGAATAGCTTATCTGCTTTTTTCAAACTGTACTCTTATACAGGAATGGAACGGAATGGAATAGAATAGAATGAAAAGGAAACTCGGGAGTGGTATTGCAACCATATGCAGAGAAACTACAGGAAATCCAGTCTGATATTTTCAGGTTTCTGTGAAACTACCAATGATGTTTGGGTGATTGATCTGTCCCTGTATCTGGATGAAAATGTTACATTTAAACACTGATGATAGTAGGTCTTTCACCTGCAGTGTGATCCAGCGTTTATTGCTGTCCTTCCCAACATGCATCAGTAAGGTGAATAGTAGCTAATACATCAGTTCATATACATGTTAGTACATTCAGCTTCCAGCTTATTAAAATAAAAGCATACATTGGCTTGGATCCAGCAATGCTCAAACAAATAGACAGACAGCACAATTGCACGTGCACAAGAACTTGTTGAACACCTATTACTTTCCCCCCTATATATTATACTGGCTAGAAATTAGTTGCACTCTCATGTACTGGCCGTGGAAACACAAGTAGGGGGAAATAAATGTGACTTAGTTCAAATGGCTACCATGGCTTTTTTCTTATGTTTCTGCTTGCACAAGAACTCTAGTGAAAGCAACAATTTTGTGATGGATCCCACCTATGTTGATGTTGATGCATTGTAAATAACATCTTTGTCAGCGAACTGAAAAGAAACCACACTGAGGAAAGCACAAAACACAGCAAGGGTGGTTTTCAAATCCTTTTCCCTATTCTTGAAACTGTTATGTCTGTTTTCACTCCTATTATTACACGAACTGTGAAGGACAAGATTAAAATACGACCTTTATTAAGAAGTTGTTTTTCTTTAAAAAAAAAAATCAAAGTTTTGTTCAACATAAAAACAGCAGATTAAAATGACCCTAACAACTTTGGTCAGGAGCCCTTCCTGGGGAATTACAGATCAAAAAGAAGCAACGGCCCAACGGTAAGTCATTTTTGGCTACCATTTTTTCCACCCCAAAACTTCTCAGACCACGGAATGAGAGGCTAATTGCTGTATCACTGAAAGGGTTAATGAAATTCTGACTATGTGAATCCAGTCAGTGAGCTGCATTTGGAATTCCCGTTTAAAAGACATGTAATTGATTCATATTCTTTATATTATCATAACTCTTCAACATTGATTGGTTTTAGGTTTATGGAAAAATATGCAAATGTGCAGAGAAATATGACACACATTTCTCATTGTGGAAATAAAAGTAGTTTGCCGAGAATCCATTTGATTGCGTTTGATTACTGAACAAAATCTAATTATTTAAGATACACGTCCTTAGATTTCTGGAGGAGCTTACTGTAGGAAGCAGCGCTTGCTACACTTGATTATTGTTTGCCAGCGTTTGTGTGGTTTATTCACATATATTTTGACAGGCCAGACTATTAGTTAGGAATAATTTCCGTAGGGTTCCGCTGAATGTTCTCCAGGGAACATTTTTGGAATGGAGGTGCTTTCAGGGCTGGACTGAAATTTTGAGAAAGGCCCCTAAAAATGCATTTGGTTCACTTCATTTGCAGGGTTGATTAGCTGCAGTTTTGGTTTAAAATAGCACTTCCTCATAGTATCAGTGCAGCCTACCAGAGATTATGTGATAATATAACTAAGAGCAAACAAAGCTAGATTGGAGTGAAATTAGTACCTAGTCAGGATACACAACCCCCAGTCTGAGCTAATTTTGTTAGCTATCAGTAACAGTGACGTAGGTATAGATTTTTAATGAAGTGGGTTCGGGGGGGGGCATGCCCCCATCCACCCCTGGGGGCATGACCACACCTCTCCAAGCCCAGCCCCTGATCTCAGTGCTTATAAAAGCAACTCTCCAAGGCCAGAGACGGCAGACTCCCCTGCCCTGTCTGCCCTGCCCCCCCACCAGCGGGGCTCCCAACCGGCAGCCAGCAGTCCCTTCTGCCCTCTCTTCAGGGCAGAGGCATAACTAGGGAAAATGGAGTCTGGTGCAAAAATCTGAGTTTGGCACACACACCCCACCCCATGGGCGGCTGCTGTGATGCTGGAATCCACCCCCAAGCAGCATCACTTTCAATGGTGTTTACACTAGGATGCCCAGATTCTCCTTTGAAATCCACCTTAAAGGGAGAATCTGGGGTCCCCAGTTAAAACAACATTGCAAGTGATGCTGTTTTGGGGTGGATAATCCCCCCCCCCCGAAACAGCATCACTTTCAATGTTTAAACTGGGGACCAGATTCTCCCTTTAAATCCATGCCAAAGGGGGTGGATTTAAAAGGAGAATCTGGGGAAATTTGGGGGGTGCCTGCTGTCAGGGATACAATTGTTAAGCTAGCAGTACCAAATGTTCAGGGTATCTTTAGAAGACTCTCCTGATGATACCACCCAAGTTTGGTAAAGTTTGGTTTAGGCGGTCCAAAGTTATGGACCCTGAAATGTGTAGCCCCCGTCTTTTATTAGCTCCCATTGTAAACAATGGGGGATGGGGCACCCCCTTTGGGAGTCCATAACTTTGGCCCCCCTGAACCAAACCTTACCAAACCTGGGTGGTATCATCAGGAGAGTCTCCCGCAAAATCCCTGAAATTCTGGTGCTGCTAGCCCTGAAATTCTGGTGCTGACATGTCATCATCTGTTATGAACTTTCTACTCAACAGTTCTTGTGATCTTATCTGTGAAAATGTTGCGAGCTTTCTGAAGTATTACCTGGCTAAGCGTAATTATTCTCCACAAAACAGTCACGGTTAATTTAGCTCTCTTTGTGTTCTGTATACAGGGTCTGGGTGTAGATATTTAATGCATATTTTAATGTATTTTAATGGGTTCAGTTAATAGATAAATGTTCCCTTTTTGTTTTTAATATTGTAATTTATAATGCCAATAAAGGCTTCTGTCTGTCTGAATCTAAAAGCTGCACCACCTTCAGGCCAAAAACTAAAAAACACTAAAAATGCAAAAAACTCACAAACAGGGGGCGGAGCTTAGGACATGTAATGGGGGGGGGGAGTTTGAACCCCGGAACCCTCCCCTTACCTATGTCCTTGATCAGTAATATCATTGTATAATCAAATCTAATTGGCTGGATGATGACACTGAAGTTATTATGAAGGACTACAACTCTGCCAGTATGGGGTATGAAAAGGTTCATAGTAGACCATCCCAGATGCTGTCTGAATGCCACCTATAAAGTGAGAGCATGTTTGATAGAATACTTTCTTTCTACTTAAACTAGGGAACAGGCAAGAGTAGCTGAAAAGGCAGGATCTAGAGCAGGGGTAGGGAACCTGCGGCTCTCCAGATGTTCAGGAACTACAATTCCCATCAGCCCCTACCAGCATGGCCAATTGGCCATGCTGACAGAGGCTGATGGGAATTGTAGTTCCTGAACATCTGGAGAGCCGCAGGTTCCCTACCCCTGATCTAGAGGGCGTCAGATAGTCAGACAGTCGCCACAGTTAGATCTCTTCAAATCAAAACAACAAGGGAATTAGAAAATCTGAATTGTGTCATTAGAACAGAATAGCGTAGTGGGCTGCTTTGCATAAATGTATCTAATTTGTGTGAATGATTCTGACTGCAACATCTTTGCAGTTATCTTTTGTAATATCTTTTTGATAGCAGTCTCTTTTAAATAGAATGATACAGTTTTTTGATAGTATGTACATATACATGGGCATATCTTGGGGAGGTAGGGGAGGTGCTACTCGCCTTGGTCACATGGGGGGCTCGTTTGGCCAACAGCTCCCTCCCTCCCCACCTCGTTTGCCTGCTGCCTCACTTGCCTGCCACCATTTCGTTCTCCCACTTGCCACCTCACTCTCCCACCTGCTGCCTCACTCTCTCACCTGCCACCTTGCTCTTCTGCCTGCCCCCTCGCTTCCCCTCCTGTCTGCTGCTTTGGAAAGGTAGGGGTGTGATTTGGGTGTGTGTGTGATTTTGGAAGGCCCAGGGGCACAGTTTTAGTACTTGCTCCAGGCCCCATTTCCTGGCGGTACATATAGTCTCAGAATGGAGAGAATGCCAATAACAACCAAGTTTTCCTTCAGTTTCTTCACCTTTTCCCTAGAGCCTTTTAAAATCTGCAAATCTCTGCCTTCTCCAAAGCTTTCAAATAATACTGAAACACTACACATGAGAACCGTCAACCAGTGTGTGCCACACTTGTCTACACCACTTAAAAACCCACATCTACCTGAAATGACCAGAGACAGAGCAAGATCCCAGCATGCCTGAGGATGCTCAAAAACTTTTCTGACTTAAGTGATTCTTCTTTCCCTGCTCCCCTTCTCCCTTCAAGAGGCCTGGGGGTCCTGAACAGATTGTAACTGGCTTTCCCTCCAGGTCACTGGTGTACAAGGGGGGCAGAAATGGGGCTATTTGTCACATGACAATCTCCTCTTTGTTGAAGGCAGTTGAATCCCTGACGCTGGATGCATATTTCATGTTGATTATGATTTGTGGTAACATCTGAATTTACAAAGTACAGTTTATTGAATAGCACTGTCCCTTGTTACCACCAGGCAGCAGAGATGACTGGGTAAAAGGACATCTTTCATGCTGAAAAGCAAAGAGAAAGCAAACAGATCAGAGTTTCTATCGAACTAGCATTTGTTACTTATGGCTGCTGGGAAAACCAGAGCGTTTTGCACAGATCATGATGGATCATAACTTTCGAATGCAACTTTATTGTTTACAAACTGTCTGCAATCATCTCTTTAGCTCCTGTACTACTGCTATAATGAATACAGTTGGGTCCCTCCAAAAGGAGCTATTTTTAGATTTGTAGTTTGTGCTATTCTGGGAAATTATTTTAGATGGTGCTATAAATGTAAGTTGGCTGTAAGTCAGTGTGGAAGAAACTCAAAGAGCGATCACATCCGTGTATTTTTAGCACACATTCAACCTGTATGTAAAATGAGTTCCTTCAATTTTCTATATTTAGAGATCAGTTTTAAACATGTAATGAGAACAGAACCAATGTTTGGCTCCTCATATATATTTGTCAAGGAGGTTTTTTAAAATAATGATTCTGAAACAGCTTGGTGTAATTACTTAATCCGCCCCGTTCATAAACAGTTATCATCCTTTCCCAATTAGCCGCTCATTTGTAATCTGCAAAATCACTTGCATTAAAGTAATCCGCATGCTTTTCACAGTCCTTTCTCCTATGAATACTGTGTTCCTCACAGCCATATTCATTTCCCCCGGTAACATTTCATCTGAGAATATGTTCCCCCTCCTTCATCAGGCACTACAAGGAGCTGGATCATGTGAGTGAACTGCGGCCCCGCTTAGCGTTGGCAGAAGATCAGAATAGAAAAACAAATAGGTGCAAATGTCAATTTACTTGTATGCAATCAACTTCCAGTGTCTATTAAGCCCCACTGGTCGCTCCTAAGGGAAAATAAGGAAGACTGAAGAACCGCCTCTGTTCTGTCATAGTTGTTTTACAGTTATGCATTTCAGTTGGAAGTGATCACAAGCTCGAGGCCAAGTCAATGGTGGAAAATAAATGTGGCTTGTAGAAGCAATGTTTAGGAGCCACCACGTTTAACTTGGAGATGAAGACCATGGCTGAGAGTGCAATCTTAAGCATCTTAAATCTTACAGTCTCCCAAGACTTCTAAGCCCCTTGACTTCTAAGCCCAATGATCTATTAGTCAATCACCAAAGTGCAGCTGGCATGAGCAATGGCAAGCAGAGGTGTAGCTGGGACAAACTGTGCCTGGTGCGCAGTCTATATTTTCTGCCCCCCATGCCCCCCCCGTGGCACACCGCCCCCCCACGGCACCCCCCTTCCCACAGTTACCTTAGTTCCTTTCCTTTTCCTAGAACTTTTTCAGACTGAAAAAAAGGCCTATGGGGGGAAAAAAGGCCAAGGTCTCCTGGGAACTGTAGTTCCTCAGGCCGTTTTTAGCCTGTACTGTGAACAGGCCTTTTTTTCAGCCTGAAAAAGTTCTAGGAAAAGGAAAGGAACTAAGGTAACTGTGGGAAGGGGAGTGAGCAGGCACCACAAGGGGGGTGCTGTGGGGGTGGGGGAAGGGAGCTGGGGGCAATTTTCCATGCCCCCAGGAGTGTGCCCAGCGCATCCCCTGTCCCCTTGTAGCTCCGCCACTGATGGCAAGAGACATTGGAGACTGTTAGCTGAGAAATCTCATCACATATACAGAGGAATGAGGAGTGAACTATAGTAGATACAGTCAAAGGAGTGAATGGAATGCATGAAGGAAGAGAGCGGCAGAGATTGGTAGGGGAAAATCTGGATTTTTGCAGAAGGTTGAGATGAAGCATCATTAGAGGGCACGCTGTTTGCTTTTGGGGAACTGACTGGGGGGGGGGGTTCTGTTGGTAGCTCAAGATCAACATACTTCCCCTCATGAAGAACAGGAAATCATCATTACCTATCTTACCATAACCCTGGTATAATATGTATAAGCATAAAACAAGAACTGGCATAATGGTATAAGCATAAAGCAAGAACTCAAGATATGTGCGGCATCAATAACCCTATAGTCTATTTGAAGGTATGTACATCTTCTGATTACTTTTTTGAACCCTGAAGTTTAAATTTCTTAATATTGAAATTATAGGTATTAATCTAATACAAGTTAAAGGTTAAATGAGATGCCAAGAGAATGATAACTGGGTAAACTGGATCCATTCATTAAAATAACTAACAACATACAAAAACCTTTATTAGGCATAAATATCAGAACAAAATCGTAAAAGCAATAGTTATGACAGAACAGATTAAGCTTCCCTCACAAGTGGGACCTGCAGCAAATATTGGGCTGTGTTCCCTCATGTCCAAGGATCATTGCTGTTAGGTAATTTAACAATATCAGCATTTGGAAAGCAATTATGTATGTTCTGTGGCAGGAGGGCTTCCCTAAGCAACTCATATTTTGGACAATGGAACAGGATATGTTCAAACCTTTCGATACACTTTGGGCAATGGGGGCATACCCTGTCTGACACGGGAACATTCCCATAGTGACCCTGTAGCAAGGTTGGAAAGTAAACATCGCATCTGGCTCTGGCAAAGCACCCATTGTTGCTTAGGATCAGTAATATGCACTAGATATGTGGCCATTCTACCAGCTAATAGGTTGATACCCAAGAATAAAGGAAAGTATGTTGTTCTTGCTTGGCTCATTAAAAATTGCTCTCCGATCAAAAATTGCTCTTGATCAAATAATCTAGTTCTGACAACCCTTAAAGTTTCTTGGGGCTCCATCATAGTAAGGGCCTCCAAGATAGGCAAGGCTTGTCCAGAATTGTGAATTCTGTCCCTGGAATTGATGCTGCTTTCATGAATAGCATGGTGTGTATGTTTATTCCGCACCAGAACAGTTTAAGTCTCCAATGCATTCTGTATACAAGGAAACAGATCCTGTAGAAGGCTGCCTCTGAAACATGGGTATTTCTATGTCGATATCTGTAGCTCATTGTAATATAGATCTTAAATTGTAATATAGATCTTAAATATAGATGTAATATAGATCTTAAATTAAACTTGATTATCTCCTTTGTAAGTATTCTGGATTAATTGTCTAGAAGGCTGAAACATACTGGGGATAATCTCTTGGGTCTGCCCTAAAATGATTAATTTAGTTTGTTTTAATTTCAACATGAATGCTAATTCTGAATATCTGGGGTTAAGGATTATGTCTGTGATTTTCTAGTTTCTCCACCATCTCAACTCTTCAATGTGATAATAAGGTAGAATAAAACCAATTTTCTCCTGATGTTAATATTATCAGTCTTCCCACCAGATATGGCATTGTTGGGTATACAATTGAATTTGTATGTAAGGGATTGTGTTAGTGTTTGACAAAGGTGATTTATGTGTAAATCCTTATTGAGCTAAATCAGGAGCCATATTGGCGACTGATCCTTGAAAATGAAACATCTTTGTATTGGAACCTTGAATCTTCCTTTAAATCAAAGATGTTTTTTTAAAAAAACAACTACCCAGAATTAACATAATGTATTGTTGATAGCTTTCACAGCAGAAATCAACTGACTGCTGTGGGTTTTCCAGGCTATGTGGCCATGGTCTGGTAGTTTTCGATCCTAACATTTTGACCACATCTGTGGTTGGCATCTTTAGAGGCATGTCATGGTAGGATGAATTTTTGAACACATTTTACCATGAAATGTGTCTGAAGATGCCAGCCACAGATGGGAGTGAAACATTAGGAGCCAAAACTACCAGATCACAGCCACACAGCCCGGAAAACCCACAACAGCCAGATTTGGCATACTTCATGTTTATGCAGATTTTTTCTTTCCCTGCAAAAAGTCTCTGCAGCTGGAACAGGGCTGGATGCACTTCTGGCTCTGAGTTTTGACCTGGCTGTTGTTCTCCCTGTAAAGCCTGCAGGGACCCTGGCTACTCCAAGCCCAGCCCTTTGGTTCCCAACCTGATCAGGCCTTACTGGGCCCTCCTCATTCCCTGAAGACGAATAGCTCTCCAGGGGATGGCCTCCTGGTTTTAACTTTACCTGAGTTTAAGGACAACTGAGCATTCTTAATTCTATTATTCTTCCAGACAAGACTGTATCATGTGGTTTATACTTCCATGTTCTGAATTTATTAAGTGTATTGTGAAAGGCACTGAATCCTGGAAAGGATTCGGTTTGTACGTCTGCAGCCCACAGGCAAGACCAAGTTCCCCTCAAAATGGATGTGCTGTGCAGCTTTCCAATAAAATAAATTTTATATCTGGCAGGTTGTAAAGTCCTCAGGCATCGTGAAAGCTATTTCACAGGATTAAGAATTATTTCACGAATAGCCTGCACAAACAACACTAGTTCCAGTCTGAGGAACTTCATAGGTTTCAGAGAGAATTCTAAAGTAAGAAGAGAGAGACAAGGAAATCTGGATGTAACACTGGTTCATTTTGCCAAAGGCTACAATACTATGCTCCTTTCTCTCTTAGATTTCTATTCTGCGAAGGGTTAATATGCTTTCTTCACAGTTTTTAAATCTCTGACTTTTGTGCTGGCTAGAAATAGACTTGCCCTAGGCTATTATGACAACACACTCCATTTCCATCTTTATTCTCCACCCCCATTTTCCTTTGCTACAGACCCTTAACATATTGGTTTTGAACAGGTGAATCAAGATCTAAAAGTGGATCACAACATTGTCTTAAAGTGGATCGAAAAGAGTGGCTCCACTGCCATTATTTTGACTCGCTGCTTAGAATGTGAGAAGAGATTTATTTTAAGAGTAGGAGAAAGACATTAAGGGACACGGAAGTCAGAGAGAGAGAGAGAGAGAGAGAGAGAGAGAGGGACACGGAAGTCAGAGGGGGGGGCATTAATATAAAAATGACTCTGACATTGTAGGCTGCCTTGACTTGGGCTGATTTTGCATGCCGAAATTGCTCCTCTGTTGGCACGGGCAATGCCCCGATGCAATTGGGAGTTTTGCACTGGCCCTGGTGCTGCAGCATGGCTGCCACGTTTCTGCCCCAGAGCCGCCCCGTGACATTGGCTTTGCTCCATGAATTTCCTGAATCGCAAAGGTTGAAGTTCTTTTGAAATCCCCCTTTGCTCCAGAGGCTTCCACTGCCGTGCAAAACTCCTCTGTAGCAGAACAGGGGCCAGTTTTTCCACCTCACTGCTCTGGCCCGCCCCACCAATGGACAGGCCCTGAGAATTGGCGCCCCCCCTTGCAGTGAAAAAAAAATGGAGAGAGAAACCTTGCTTTTTAGGGGATGGAGGCAGAGGTGGGATCCAGCAGATTCTCACAGGGTCCTGAGAGTAGGTTACTAATTATTTGTGTGTGCTGAGAGGGGATTACTAATTGGTGATTTTGCCACGTGATTTTTGCCTTAGTTATGTCCCTCCTCTCAGCAGTACCACGCAGAACTTGAAGCAGTCTAGCAGGAGGTGCACCGTCGTGCGTGGCAGCCTGCGTGCATTTGTTTCCCGCCCAAGGACCGGCACAGCGGCTGCGTCCTTGCCACAGCCTCACCCAGGAATGTCCCACCCCGGAATGTCTGGCCACGCCCCCATCATGCCCCGCCCAGCCCCATTGGCGCTACGCCACATTTTGAATCCCACCACCATGGGAACCTGTTACTAAAATGTTTGGATCCTACTACTGGATGGAGGATGTATATGTGCTGACAACTGAAGTAATAGGGGAAGGGCAACAGGACATCTGCTTTATTTGCAAAGGGTCCCAGATTCACTACACAGCATCTCACGTTAAAAAGATTCATCAAGGATCTGGCTCAGTGTAAGGCAGTTTCATGTATGTGTTATTTAGAAAAGTTTAAAAGAATGATGACATATTGGTCATTTATCACTGGGATCCCCAATGGAGATGATGTGGAAGCGTCTCCCTCTCCACTGGGTGCCAACTAGTTACCAGGTTCAGTTCCTGTATTGGCTATTTCATACTCAGCCCTTCGTGGTCTTGGCTCCTCATGTGTGTGGGACCTTTTCTTCCCCTGTGCTTCTTTATGACAACTTTGCTCATCTGAACAGAGCCTCCTGCAAATGAGCAATATTACCAACCCCCTGTATGTGTGCATTTTCTGTTTTGGCCCTTACCTTATGGAATGACTCACCTGATGAAGTCCGGAACGGCTCACACTCTCATGGAATTCTGAAAACTATGCAAAACGTACTTATTCATGAGAACATTTTTGCAAAGGTAATAGGGTTTTATTATAACAGAATAGTTCAAGAAGATACTTTAATGAAAAGGAATAGATACTATATTATTGTGCATGGTGCATACTATCTGCTGCTCTATAATGCCCCAGTGTAAAATTTCTGCAGCATTTCATATGCCATGTTAATACTTATGCTCTGTTTCAGATTTGTTTCAGATTTTTACTTGGTTTTAATTTCTGCTGTCCTAATCCTGCTACATTGCCTATCAGATGACCTATCCTATTGACTGCCTATACTTACACTGGTTAATCCACCTTATGTCTCAATGGCAAAAGTTGACTATAAGAAGAAGAAGAAGAGTTTGGATTTATATCCCCCCTTTCTCTTCAGTAGGAGACTCAAAGGGGCTACACCCTGTGAGGTGGGTGGGGCTGAGAGAGCTCCGAAAAGCTGTGACTAGCCCAAGGTCACCCTTGATGTGTGTGGGAGTGCACAGGCTAATCTGAATTCCCCAGATAAGCCTCCACAGCTCAGGCAGCAGAGCAGGGAATCAAACCCGGTTCCTCCAGATTAGAATGCACCTGCTCTTAACCACTACGCCACTGTTGCTCTCACATAAATCACATAAATAAACATGAATGGAAATAAATTTTGCCTAGGTCAAAGCAGTGATGGTAGTGAGAGGAAGTGGCATTGAAGAGGGAGTTTTTAAAGCTTTTCCCAACACCAGAAACCCAATTTAAACTCTTCCCCCTTTTCCCACAGTTGCTGCTTTCCCCAAGAGGAACATGCAGATCATCTATTGCACCTTGGCACATAGCCCCTTGAGAAAAGTAAACTCTTGGGAAATTCTGTTGGCAGAACTCCTGCACTGCTGGTACCTGGTTTGGCCAAAAGGCAATAAAACTATTATCTTTTATGCACTTGTGTTCCCTTTGGGTTGGATGTTCAATTATGCACTCATTTTGGCTTCTTCAGAAGTCATGGTGCTTTCAGATCAGGAAAAACTCTTGTGATTTCTGAAACTGGGCAAAGCATGAAGGAAATTAGGACATGTTGTGCTTCCTTTGAGTTTCCCAGCTTCTCCCTGCCTTCCCCTGTTCATACAACCGCGCTTGCAACTAGGATTGAAAGAACTGTGGGGTTTTTTTTAAATTGCAATGCAGGTCTATTGATGGAGCAATAGACCCCTGAAATTGGCATGGTTTATTGCATTATTGATAGACCTAGGGCCACTCCCTACTCACCTCTTACTGTGCAACCCTGCAGCGCCCCCGCCTGGAAAAGCCTCTGTGGCTTTTGACCACGGAGACATTTGTTTCCCACTCGCTCCCTGGCTTAGGCGAGAGGAACTGGCGCCGAGGGAGAAGTGCTCCCCCAGACCTCCTTCCACCTTCCTCGTTGCCGGTGAAAAATGTGCACTGGGGCAGGCTGGGGAAAGAAGAGGAGGGACGGAAGGAAGGCACGGCCTGCCTGGCTGTGTGCAGGAGGAGGGCCCCTGAGCTGCTGCCGCCGCTGCCACCGCCGCCACGTGTGGCACAGCGGCGGCGCCGACGAGTAGGCGGCCGCCTGGTTCAGCGACGAGAGCTGCGAGAGGCGGCCCCCCGCCGAGCTGCCGTTCAGCCCCTCCGAGCGCTCCTGCACCGGCCCAAGACAAGAGGGAGGCAAAGAGGGATTTATTTTCTGTCAGTTCACTGGAGGAGTCTTTGCCGCTCTTCCACCTCCTTGCCGCGGGGTTTTTGAAAATGTTCCTCTTCGTAGAGGACCTAATTTGCCGCGTGGCAAGGAGGTGGGAGAGCGGCAAATTCCGGGCAGCTGCGCAGTGAGCGCCGGTGATGTGGGGAACGTCCGGGATCCCCGCGTCTTTTACAGAGGTGACCCCGCGGCTTATGGTGAGTGGGGAGTGGCCCCTAAACTGGTACCACCAAAAAAAAAAGTGGCAGTCAAACTCTCCAGAGGGAGTTTGCATGAAAACGAAAAGAAAGCAGCCAGTGGGCAAAATGGTGGATCAGATTGGCATGGTTGGGGATGCTTCACAGCAAGAGACTTCCCTTGCAAACAGAAAACTGGGAAAACCACACTGCAAAGCAAACATCTGTTCCGTGACCACAAAACGCCTCTGATTGGGCTATCACTGCAGATTGCTAGTGAGAGTTTACAAACGAAAGCAGCAACAGAAATGAAACTGAGTGTAGCCAGCAGCATAACAAGCAGTGACATAATCATTGTTAAAATTATGTCATCTTCGTTGTAAAGTAATGGCGGTACAAACCAATGACACTAAAACCAGAAGCAAAAAGTCAGTCTGTAGTAAAATCAAGAGGTACAAAGGGTTTCAGGTGAGATCCAAAACCTTCATGTTCCAGTATTTTATTTATTTTTAGATTTATTTACTTTTTATATTTTTCACCACCCTTCCCTACCAGGCTCAGGGTGGTTTCCAATGTCCAATAAAAGAATATATAAAACATTATTTTCAAAATCTAACACTTAAAAAAATACAAATTAAAAATACAACAATGTGAGTTTATCACAAACCGTCAGTCAATTCATACGTAATCTGCTCTTTCCATTGGACCATTTAGTATTTAGACTGAGTGGGACTCTAGCAGAGGAGTAAAAAAGGAACAGAAAAAGGAACAGAAAAAGGGAGGGAAAAACAGGGGAGGGGAAGGATGGACAGGGAGAATTGGGGTGGCGAAGGAAAGAAGGATGAAAAAAGGACAAGAAGAGAAGGAGGAAGTGGGGGGGAAGTGGCGCAGGAGGAACAACCCAAAGTTTATAAAATTATGGGTCAGTAAAAAAAGTTAGGCCTGGTTCTGGAAAAGTTAATAATTTCCATGTTGGGGGAAAGTCAGAGGAGAGAGCATTTGACAGATTACATATTATGACATCCTCTGTTATCACCTGCCTCACCTCAGGCAGGAGAACACCATTTCAGCAAATGGCTTACATGCTCAAGAAGGTTCATGTGGGAGCAGATGGCACTTTTAATACCTGGCGCCAGATTGTTAGTGCTTTATAAGTAAGAACTAGCACCTTCCATTGAGCCTGGAAACAGAAACCCCTGCAATGACTTAAGCACTGGTGGGATACATTGCCTATAATCTGTGCTTTACACTTTGAACCATCTGATTTTTTCAGACTGACCTCAAAAACACACATTTAAAATGCACTATGATAATCCCCACTGGGAATATATTACAAAAAACTAACCAGGAACTGAGAAGCATGGATAACAATGGCCATGTCTAATTTTTGTCACCTAAAATATAATGCTAAAATCATGGTGGGATATGATGGGATGTGTGGGGAAATGACATTTGGGACAGGGCCAGGTTAGTAATAGAACACATGCTTTGCAAGCAGAAGATTCCACATTCTGGTTCCTGCTTCTCCAATCCTTTCCCCTCCGCTCCCTTGCAAGCCACCCCTCCTCACTCACTCCCCTCCCTTGCATGGCACCCCTCCCTCCCTCCTCTTCCTTTGCATGGCACCCCTCCCTCCCACTTTCTCCCTCCACTAGGGTGGGCGGGCCATTCCCAGATGCTGGGCCCTTCCCCTTCCATTTCCCTTTCCCTCCCTTCCCTTGCATGCCACCCCTCCCTCCCCTCCCCTCCCCTCCCCCCACTAGAGTGGGTGGGCCATGTCCAGTTGCCAGACCCCCTCCCCCTCTCTCCCCTCCCCTCCCCTCGCTTGCATGTCACCCCTCCCTCCCTTCCCCCTCCCTCCACTAGGGTGGGTGGGCCATGTCCAGATGCCGGGCCCCCTCACGCCCTTGCATGCCACTCCTCCCTCCCCTCCCCTTCCCTCCCCTAGGATGGGTGGGCCATGTCAAGCAGACAGCTTGACATCTTCAAGAGATTCTGCCAGACAGAGTAGATCATGACCCTAACTTGGCTATGCCTCAAGGGCACTTTTGGAATGTTAGCAACATTGACCCATCACTAATGAAAGTTGGCTACCAAGGGGGCTTGGCCAACCTCAAGATGGCTGCCATGGTGTTTTCTTCTGATACAGCGGTTTTTCTTTCATGGCCTTCTGAATCACCTTCTATACCAATAAGCCAGAATTGGCTCTGTGCTATGGTGAGACATCTTTTGGAGAGAGCACCAGGAAACACATCACAGGCATCATTGTGCTCACGGGCACCACGTTAGGGGGGATCAATAAAGTAGACCATATGGAACTCAGCAGACTGACTCAGTATAAGGTAGTTTCATGTCTTCACTTCCATAGGTCTTTGGGTGGAAAGGGTTTTTGCAAACTTCCATTGGTGTTCTGCTCCCCAGGTGGTTATTTAGGTGCCTGCACCCGGCCAAAGCAGAATGTAAGACTCACTGACTCAGTTAACAGTTCAATACTTAAAGTTTTAATTGTAACAATGTTGACAGACCCTGACTCCTCCCGGGTCTAACTAAATAAAGGTTACTTTGTTGCAGAAACTTTCTGGAGTCTGGAATTTATTGTAAATACTGTGAGACTATAACATCTATAACTGTTTAACTTAAATACTGTGAATCTATAACATCTTTGACTGTTAAATACTGAGAGTCTAAAACATCTTGGACTGTCTAACTTGTTGCTGTCACCCAGCTTCCGTTGGCACCTAACTGCCGCTGTCACCCAGCTTCCGTTGGCCCCTAACTGCCAAATCAGACAGGTTGCTGGGTAATAACTGCCGTAGAACACCAGCCCTAGGGCTTCTTAAAGGGACAGAACTAAATTCGGTTCCCTCCCACTGAATACTGTACAAAACATAGCTAAACCCATACTAACTGTGGGGAAACTAAAGGGGAAATAAACAAAGGCTCTGTGGGGCATGACGCCCGCCTAAAACTTCCTCTGGAAGTTTTACCTTTATCAACTTCCATTAACTATACTTAACTATTCTTACTGTACTACTCTTAATCACTATCTATCCCTAATACATAATATCAATTATGCTAACTGTAAACTTCTATGCTAACTATAACTATAAACTTCTTTGTCGCGATTGCAGAATTCAAACTGCTTGTGGTTCACTGAAGTTCAACGTTCAGGAACTCTGAATAAAGAAAGAATCTCCATCTTCATTCTTAAAATCAGGGGTTAAAGTCATTAAGTAGCAGAAAATGGATGTTTTCCACAAGACATTTATCCACCGCTACAAAGAGAGGAGTCTCTCCTTTCATGTTTGTCTGTTGCCACACTGTGGGATCTGAAGCTTTCAGAGTTATTTCTAGACCATGTTTGTTGAGTTGAGCTGCCGCATCATGTAAAGGAAGGCAGCCATCTCCGTCTTGCTCTGGAAAGCTGAACTGTGGCTTATCAATTTCAGCAAAGTCTCTTCTTCACCTGTTGCTTTAGTTGTCTTTATTTTAACCTTCACGCTCTGTGGTCCTCCTGGAACTACTTCTACCACAATGGCCAATGGCCAGAACCTCCGGTGGAGATTCTTTTTTTTTCCTTCCTCAAGACCACGTCTCCTACTTAGAAGATCTTGTTAGGGTTCTTCCCATTTGCTTCTTTTGTAACAATGGCAAATATTCTCTCTTCCATTCTCTCTTCCAAGAATGCATTAGCCAAAGACTGCACCTGTTGCCATTGTTTGTAATTATTGCTCCTTTTTAAATCTGAAGACTATAGTTATATCGGGTCCACTCTGGAGTTTTAAAAGTTAACAAAGTTGCTGGTGTTGGGTAAAATGTTTGGATTTTCTGGGTCCATTGAAATTGGCTGCAGTTAAAGGCTGACTATTGACTATAGAGCCTACCTCTGCCATCAATGTAACTTCAAGACTTAGGTAATAGCGAAAGATTGCTAACATTCAAAAGCATAGCATCCAGGAGTCTTTTTTTTTATTATCCCTATCATTCCTTCTCCCATGCTCCTCCCACTTAAGGGGACGATACGTGGTGGATTGAAAAGCCATTTGCAGCCTTCCTGCTTTTAGGGAAATTCTTTTGTGTGTTTCTGAGAGAGGATATTTTTTCATTTCTACTTCCTGTTTGTGTTGGACCTTGTTATTTTCACCGAACTTGTCCAGAACAACATTCTCGATTCTGTGACATGTCTGGAGCGCCTCTCGAGTGCCAACTGTTTACTATGAGATCATCTTCTGGATCTGTGATGTTTTCTATCTCCTTTCCTGATGCACACATCTCTCTCCTCCTTGCTGCACAAGAGTGATGCCAACAATCAACTTATGCATCAAATCATCCTATCTCAGGTTCTGATTCAGTACCATCCTCTTCTCACTTTCGCCTTGATTTTACAGCTTAGGCTGATTTTTTGCTTTCTTTCTGTACATACGACTTTTGTTTTCTGCGCCTGCCTGATGGTTACAGGAGCATCAGGGTAACACTGTTATCCTGATGAATTACTGATGGATTCATCATGCTCTAAATACTTGGGTTTTTTTCATCTCTACATACACTGGCCATAGCAATTACTATGGGTAAGGGGTACATCAAACCTCTCGATTACACCTTTCTCCCTAGTTTCCACTCTCAGAACTTTTCTAGGTGCTGTAATGCCACGACGCGGGATTATTTGGCAACTTGCTTCTTGGCTGGGTAAAAGCCTGCTGTGGAGTTGATGCTACTGCAGGAACATCAGTTGTCATCTTAAGGCAATTTCTGGTCCCTGTCTAGGAAACTGCAGGATTGGAAAGTATGTGCTGCAAACTGGAGTGGTGTATGTTGTTGACCCTTGTCACGCTGTGTGAGCTTCTTTGTTGGCCAATCTTGCTTCTCTCTTGGCTTGAGGTAGACTGTCTACAGTGATCTGCCTTTTGTCGGCTGGTCATCTACCTCTGGTATCCACCACGCACTAGGGCTGTGGCTTGGAAAGTAGGATTACTTGGTATTGCACTTCTGGCCTCTGGAAATATCTGCACAGGTTGCTTGCTCTTTGGGCATCTGTAACACCAGCACTGGTTGCCTTGCTGTACTTTAGGCATCTGGGAAAACATCAATGTAGCCCAGCTGGTTGCTGCCCGCGTTGGACCTCTGGAACTCTAGTTCTGCTGGATTCTAAGCGGCTGCCAGCTGTTTCACTGTCACTCTGAATTCTTCTGAATCAGCAGTCACTTCTTCAAGGTTGGGTTGATGTCTGTTGGATTAAATAGGAAGATACCTTCATCTTAGGGCGTCTTCTCCCTCTATTTCTTTAAGCGTGGAAGGTAAATAAACTCTCTTTAAGGCCTTGCTGCAAACTTTAGCATCTTTCAAGTTATCAGCTTTTCTGCCTTGTTGCTCTTTGTTTTAGTGTTGACAAGGCTGCTTCTACTTGCCTTGCTTGTCACGAGCCTCTTCCTGAGCTTTCAACTGGAGCTTGATGTGCCTCTTCCTGAGCTTTCCAATCCGGGCTATTTCTGATGTGCCCTCTTCCTGAGCTTTCTCAACTGGGCTTCGATGTGCCTGGCGGGCCGCTTCCTGGGCTTTCTCAAATGAGGCATTAGCCCCAGGCCCTTCAATGATTTCTTCTTTTAGTTCTGAAGAAATCTTACTATGCCTTTGCAGCTGCCACTGCATCCAGCTTTGGCTTCCAGGGATCTTCTATATTTCCATAGCCAATCTTTGGGAACGACAAGAGGCACTGCTATAATTTGAGCCTGACTTAGTGCTTCTTTGTTCTGTGGGGGGATGTGTGGGAAGACGTAGGTTTTAGTTTGCAGATTTTACTGCCACTTACTTGCCTGTTTGGCACTTCAGGTGTAACCTTTCTTGGAATGTGAGGTGACATTCCTCTTCCTATTCCTCTGCGTGGGGATGCAGTGTCTACAGTTGGTTTGGTGGATTGATTGTTCTTCTTAGCGTGCATGGATCTCTGATTGTTGGACTTGTTTGCAATCCCTGAAACTTGCTGGATAAACCACACATATACAAGTTGTTAAAGAAGTTTGCCTTTTCTCCTCTTGATCCTTCTCCATCTCTTGTCTTGATATTCAAGGCTTCTGAGTGTATCTTCATGCAGCTCTAGGAGGGAAGTAGCATCTCTTCAGCTGACCTTTCCATAAAAGGTACCGTTATTTGTAAGGTCTCTTTACAACTTAATATTTCTCTTCTTGTACAAGTGCATTTTTCCAGATTGATAAATAGCTAGGAGGTCTTGCCATGTCTTAGAGCATTTGAGCTGCAATACAGACTCACCTGATCTTGCAAAGATGCTAACATTTTGGTAGTGGGCTTTTTATTTCTAGCCTTCTGCTTTGTGAAATAGAGCTTGTTGGCTCTGAGTGAGTTTCTCTCTCTTCTCTTTCTCTTGCAATTGTCAGGGTGCTCCCAGTGTAAAGCAAAAGAAGACTTCAATCTTCTTCTATGCCCAGCTTCTTTTAGGGCTTGTAGGAACCAATCTCTCTTCTGCCCGATTGCTCCTTAGCAAAGAAGATTCTCAACCTTCCTAGTATGCCCAGCTTCTTTAGGGCTTTATAGGAACCAATCTCTCTCTTCTGCCAGTGCTCCTAGCGAAGAAGACTTCCCACTCTTCCTATGCCCAGCTACTCTTTAGGGGCTATAGGAACCAATCTCTCTCTTCTTCCAGTGCTCTAGCGAAGAAGACTCTCAATTTTCCTGCATGCCCAGCTACTCTTTAGGGGCTATAGGAACCAATCTCTCTCTCTTCCAGTGCCCAGCTTAAGAAGACTTCACTCCCATGCCCAGCTACATTAGGGCTATAGGAACCACCTCTCTCTCTTTCTTCCAGTGCTCCTCCTAGCAAAGAAGACTTCAATATTCCCATGCCCAGCTACTTTTAGGGCTTACGGAACCAATCTCTTACTGTTGCTAGGCAGACTTTCTTTGTTCCTTTACTTGCTTCTCACCCCTCACTGAAAACTTTCCAATTCGGCCTTTTGGAAACTGGAAACATTCAAGTTAGGACTGTTCTGTTCTCCCAAGGTGGTTATTTAGGTGCCACCTGCACCTGGCACAAAGCAGTAGAATGTAAGACTCACCTGACCCAGTTAACAGTTCAATACTTAAAAGCTTTTATGTTGTAACAATGTTGACAGACCCTGACTCCTCCCGGTCTAACTAAATAAAGATTACTTCTTTGTTGCAGAAACTTTCTTGGAGTCTGGAATTCTATTGTAAATACTTGTGAGACTATAACATCTATAACTGTTTTAACTTAAATACTGTGGAATCTATAACATCTTTGACTGTTAAATACTGAGAGTCTAAAACATCTTTGGACTGTCTAACTTGTTGTTGCTAGTCGCCCAGCTTCAAGTATGGCACCTAACTACCGCTTGTCACCCCAGCTTCCGTTGGCCCCTAACTTTGCCAAATCAGACGGAGTTGCTGGGTAATAACTACCGTAGAACACCAGCCCTGGGAGAAACTGTAAAGGGACAGAACTAAATTCGGTTCCCTCCCACTGAATACTGTACAAAACATAGCTAAACCCATACTAACTGTGGGGAAACTAAAGGGGAAATAAACAAAGGCTCTGTGGGGGCATGACAATTGGAGCTAAGTTTTGTCCTGTATCTCCAAATACAAGATTGCACAGTGGCATCCTAAGCAGAGTTACACCTTTTTAAGCAGACCAAATCTGGGACTATATGCTATAGTTCCTCCCTCTCTCCTCCTGTACCACTCCTAACTTGAGTGCTGAGAACGGATCTCTCTTTAAAGTGAGGGCAAAATGCTTATGCAAAAATTGAAGCCGCTTCTGGTTGTCATAAACACAGTATTTATGACTTCCCCATATGCAGAAAAGGGTATTTTAACAAGCTGGTTGCTCTGTCCTACCTAAACAAACTGGGATCCTCTTGTGATTTACTGACCTGGTAAGATTCCAGGTACACTATTGTTTCTTTCTGCAGGCACTTTAGCAAACCCAGCAAACAGCTCACTGGAGAAAAGTTGTCACATCTCCTGATTCATCAACACTTTCCCACTGCAATTGCACTACCTGTGCCATCTGTGTTTAGCACTTACAAAGAAACCTCTTTGCAACTGCCATACAAATCAGGGGCATGCTGAAGGTCACACTGAAGGGAATTTCAGGACACTGAGAAGATGTTCAGCTGCACGGCGGTAAGCAATAACAGCATCCCGACACAAGTTCCTTAAAATCCCAAGCTGGTCTTCCCCAGCCTGGAGCTGCAGAGGGTCCACTGGGAAATGTGTATTATGCCTGGGTTAATTTACTGATTAATCTCTAGTCAGTGGTTTGTGCTTTCCCCAGATGGCCAATTAAAATTTACAACTGGCAGAACAGTGCCCTGTTGGCAGACTGCTGTGGGGCCAAACCTAGAGGCGGTGACAGAAGGCATGGGCCTAGTTTTTTGCCTTCAGAAAAAAAAATTAAGCTACCAGCTTTAATCAGAAGTAGCGGAGAAGAGTCAGGTTGATGCACGAAATGTGGGACGCTTGCCGGAGTCTGCCACTCTGCTGCTGTTTACTCCCCGACTCTCCCAGAGCTGCTGCAGCATTCTCGGCATCATCGGTTTTACCAACAGCAAATATAGCTGACAAAATCAGCCAGGGGGCACAACTGATTTAACAGCTTTTGAAATGTAATAGCCTTCCACCCTCTCCCCTTCCCTGATTTGCAGTCCCCATGGATTGATAGTCTAATATCAGGCACTTCCTCACAAATATATAAAACATTCACAGTTGTTTGCGTAAATCAAAGACAAAGTGCCGCATGAGAAGCTCATAATAAGTAATGCTGTGATACATATAAAAAGATAACATACTTTTATAGCAATAGTGTGTGTGTGTGTGTGTGTGTGGGGGGGGGGTTATATTCACCAAGTTTCGTCACTGCGCCTTCATTCCCGAATTGTGTTGGCAGATGAATCTGAATCAAATATGACGGCAAAGCATTTCAGGCCAATTTTAAATCATGTCACCATTTCGTCCAGTCTGTTATTTTCAGATTATAGTTCTTTCAAACGTGCCCCAGTTATTTCAAATGGTGTTTTTAAACATCTGGATTATATAATATCTTGAATATAGACTGAGTAAGGATATCATTTGCGATTTTGGAGTCCCCCAAGTGCTAGAGTGAACAACATATCCAACCAACATTTCTGCAAAAACATACTGAGACCAGTTCTGTCATCATATTGAGCACAGTGACTGTACACATGTAATAGGCGACATAATTTGTCACATGGTTTTATTGTTTGGAAGTTGGCTTCATGAATATTGATGGTAAACTTAATAACGACAGATCCCAGGAGTATAGTGAACTATTGCTGCACAATAGGCAAAATGCCTATTAATACCGAAGGAATTAGATGCAGAGACCAGAAAACAACCACACATTCAAAATCAACCACTCTCAGAAATGCTTCTATTTTCCCTGGCATAAATATATATCCGCCTGTATTATACCACTGAACTATGTTGGAGGCTTCCTCCTACATAGAGAGCCTGCTTCCAAGTTAAGTGGGTCTTCCTCCAACAGAAAAGCAACTTAATTAGGTGAAAAGCACCTTAGTCTGGAAAAAAAACTCCCTCTATCTCAGCTTAGAAAAATACTGCCTATTGTACTCCACTGTGGTATAATTTAAAATATGCCGATAACTGAGCAATTCCACACATTGCTACAGGATCGCAGAGATACATCCCTGGACATGATGGTGCTCCAGGATGTGAACTTCTAGAGCCGTGGTGGCAAACCTTTGGCACTCCAGATGTTATGGACTACTATTCCCATCAGCCCCTGCCAGCATGGCCAATTGGCTGTTCTAGAGGCTGGAAGAATCTCTGGCTTGCATTGCTAGCAGGCAGTCTCAACAGGAAGCCTTGAGAACTGGCGATCTTGGTGTTGAAAAGGCATTAAATATAGGAG
This sequence comes from Sphaerodactylus townsendi, assembly GCF_021028975.2. Classification (NCBI taxonomy): domain Eukaryota; kingdom Metazoa; phylum Chordata; class Lepidosauria; order Squamata; family Sphaerodactylidae; genus Sphaerodactylus; species Sphaerodactylus townsendi. The sequence goes on along the minus strand of NC_059426.1, from coordinate 38,756,355 downwards.
AATTTCAATAATGTTATTTTCAGCTGTCCTTGTTTCCTCTAGCCACAGCACCCATGACAAGAACTCTTGGGACGAGATAGGATGCTTCTTTCTCCCTTTCCTTTGAAGATGAGCGGCATCCCAGCCTGATACTCCTTGATTAACCCATTGATGTTTCCTCCTCTAATAAATTCATCTGCATCATCACAACTATATGCTCTGACAGGGTTGAAGAAAATGGTGGCAAGCTTGGAACCTTCTTGTTATTTATTCTTCTTGTTCCTCTGATTTCTGCGGAAGGATAACAAAATGTGCCATGCAAATGCTCGAGACAGTATCTAGTGCTTTCTGACTAGAAGCATAATGCCCTCTTCCATTTATCATATGCCGTAGTCCTTATGTGGGAAATCTGTCCCAGGCTGTGTAGAGTATTCTAATTCTTACCTTTATGCAGAACATAACACACCTGACAAAGACAAAGTAGTAGAAAATGGTATGTATGAGACTTTCAGCCGAAAGGTCAGTCTGCATAATTTGAAGCTTTGCCACTTGCCTTTGCCACAACTTACTTCCACTGTGGTTGCAGGAGTTAAAATACTTAATCTGCCACTACCTAATTTGTTCCCCTTAGCAGTCAGTGAAAAATAAAAGCATGAACTGCATACATTTTGATATGCTATAACCTAGACATTTTAAAGATCTTTACATATAACTAACTCATCATGTCAAGAGGAAAGATGGACCTAGGTAGGCACTTGATTGTTCTGTTCTCTCTCCCTCCCTCTCTGTCTTTCTTTTTTTTTTTTAACCTTTGGTGGACATATGAGAATAAAGCTTCTTGTTCATCTGATTTAGAATTCAACAAAATAATACAACAATCCATGAAAACAGAAATGGACAATGTTGAACAAGGTAGACTTGATTTAGAACATCTTTCTCAAGAACCCTTCTTAGACATAGAGGCTGATTCCGCATGGGTCAAAAACAACGGTGTGAAAATTGTGTGAAAACAGTATAAGCCCTTTTACACCATTTTCACACTGCTGTTTTTGGCCCATGCGGAATCAGCCAGAGAGTGTTCTTTCTAGGATCCTTCTGTCAGCATATATTGGAAGTGTGCATTGCCCGTGTTCCTCCTGACAGATGGTGTCTAAAAAGGGTAATGAGTGGAATTTGTTCTTTATAATCTATATGAAACCCTGATTTTCCTGGGATTCTCATTTGCATACACCAAAACTGAAAGCCGATATATTGCCCCTTTCAGACAATCTTAAAATTTGTATCTCAAAATCAAGGTCCAAAACATATACGAAGATAGAAATCCACTGAATTATGAAGTACTTATTTCATATAGACATCCAGTTTCTTCTGCACCAAATAGTAACCCTTAAACCCTTAAGCATCACGATGAATTTTAATCTTTAGCATCTTTATTAATTAAAAGTCTGATTTTTCTCTATTGGATCTTAATTTGACAATCCTTAATCTTCAAAACCACCAGTCATCAATTTATTTTTTCTGTTTTATCTAGGTATTCTGTCGAGTGTTTCCAATTGTCCATGAACTTAATTAAGTTCTTTACTTTAAGTAGTGAAGTTAACTTGGCCATCTCGACCAACTCTAGTACTTTTGCCCATCATCCTTCAATTGTAAGGCTCATTCTGCACATGCAGAATAATGCACTTTCAAACTGCTTTCAGTGCTCTTTGAAGCTGTGCGGAATGGCAAAATCCACTTGCAAACAGTTGTGAAAGTGGTTTGAAAACACATTATTTTGCATGTGCGGAAGGGGCCTGAGGGTAGCTGGAGTTTTCCATGTCTGCACATATAATATTCTTACTGCTGTCATATATAAATCTGAGTTCCATTTTCCCCCAGAGGTCTGTCTATAAGTCCCAACAGATTTCAACTGGTAACCCTCAGGTTTCATTTGCACATTACAAGTTCCCAAGGGGGCTTTCATCCAGTTGCGCTGCAGCCCTGGCCCAATAAAAAGCTTTCCAGAGGTGGGGAAGGTTTTTACTGTTTTCTCCCTCCTCACACCTCTGGAAAGGCCTCTGGAGGTGGCGTGGCAGCCGTACCATCCCTGGCTGCCCCATAAGCAGTGGTGGGATCCAAAAATTTTAGTAGCAGGTTCCCATGGTGGTGGGATTCAAACTGTGGCGTAGTGCCAATGGGGCTGGGCGGAGCACGACGGGGGTGTGACTGGACATTCTGGGGGTGGGGCATTCCTGGACGGGGCTGTGGCAAGGACAAAGTAAACTCACGCCGAGTCCTTGGGCGAGGAAATCTTAGATGCACACTGAGGCGCCAGGCTGCCACGCACGCCGGTGCACCTCCTGCTAGACCGCTTCAACTTCTGCGCACTACTGCTGAGAGGAGAGGCGTAACTAAGGCAAAAATCACGTGGCAAAATCACCAATTAGTAACCCCCTCTTGGCACACACAAATAATTAGTAACCTACTCTCGGGAACCTGTGAGAACCTGCTGGATCCCACCTCTGCCCATAAGTCTGGATTGTGCTGCTAGTTTTAAAAATCTTTTGAATTATTGTGTGGCTTGACCTCCAAAATTCTTTAGCTTTCCCACAAATTCACCATAAATGATAATCAGTTTCCTCTTGATGTTCACATTTCCAGCACATTTGAAACATTATTATACATCTTTGCCAGTTTTGCTGGTGTCATACCAATGGTGCATCATTTTATTAAAAAATCTTTTTCAACTTGGAACAATGAATATTTAAGCCCCTTTGACAACATATTCCCCCTTTGTTCAATTTGGATATTATAGCCAAAATTAGTAGCCCATTTTATCATGTATTCATTTGGCCATATCATATGTCTTGATGGTTGCTGTCCTCCTGGTATGTGTGCGCTGTAACGTGTAAAAAAAGTGAAAATCCCATAATACCACAATTAAGGTTCTGTATTATAACAAAAAAAAAAGTTCAGAAATGAGAAGATGTGAAGAAGAAAAGGAATGCAAATTGTCTAACAGTAAGTAGAATATACATAGAAGACTAGCATACAGGAACTTCTTTATCAGAATGAGAATGTGTGGGTGATTTGTATGCATAAACAATTAAAATTGAAAACCTAGGTGTGGGTCTTCCTCACAAAATCCATATGGATTTATCATCCCAATGCAACAGTTTGTTCTTGAAGGAGAAAAAGCAAACATCCAAATCAGTATTAGGATAGTTAGGCGGGAGGTACTGGTTATTGGTGACTCCAGACCTAAAGGATGTTTTATGGTTTGCATAACTTCCTTCAGTGTTCTGTAATAACTCTGCCTGTAGTAACCCAATATTATTCTACAGATATTTACATTTAATGCTAGTGCAGCTGAACATTGAATAATAAAAGCATGAATTGAATACACACGGATCCTGAATATTGTTAGCACTACGTGCAAACGCTGGAAAATCAACATTATGAATCGTTTTTAAAAATGTGATATTGGTTAATTGTCTTAGACTTCCAAAATGTCACAGAGGAGACAAAGTGAAGATGCAGCAAATATGTGAATGATAGGCATGTTCACCAATCAGCAGTTATCTTGCCATCCAGGAGAACTGGACTGAGTTTGCAAAGTACCTATCAGTACCTATCATTTGTTCTTACTATCTGCTTCCTGGGGGTCACAAATGCCTGCCTCTGAGAATTTTAATTGCTTTTAAAATGGGCATCCTTTTTGCCTGACATTTGATAGGGAAAATCCACTAGGTGAGATACAATCCTTGAGAATTTCATATCTATTGAAAGGTTCCAAAATATTACAGCTGAAAGTGTGGCTGATTCCGCATGGGCCAAAAACAGCGGTGTGAAAATGGTGTGAAAGCGGTGTAAAAGAGTTTAAAACGGTGTAAAAGGGTTTATACTGTTTTCACACCATTTTCACACCGCTGTTTTTGGCCCATGCGGAATCAGCCTGTGTTTCCCTAAATGGAAATGAGAATGTATGATATTTATTTAAAAATAAAGTTAACTGAATTCAAAGTTAACTGAATTCAAAATAAAGTTAACTGAATTTAAAAATAAAGTTAACTGAATTCAAAGTTCTGTGCAAACTCCCATATGATGCTTCAATTACCATCCTTCTGGTTCTTGCCTGGTTACCTATAATATAATAGCAAGTATTTTGCTTGTTTATTTAAAACATTTTATTGCTGCCTTTCCACCTAATACGGGTCCTCAGTGTGGTAAACATTTTAAAAATTCAAAGGTTTAACAATGAAAAATACAGTTATGATGATTAAATAATTCAATTAAAGACACATGAACAGACAACACTAGAAGGAAGGCCAGTAATCATTCTTGAGGGGTAAGCTAAAAAAACCAAAACAAAATAAAAAGTCTTAAACTACTGTTGAAAGGTACTGATAGAGGGAGATAGATGAATCTCCCTTGTGGGGTAGAGTTCCAAAGTTTTGATGCCAGGACGGGTTGTCACCCGTCTAGCTTCAGATGGCAGGGGTAGTCAAAGCAGTGTATCTGAAGATGACTGGAGTATATGGGTAAGTTCATATGGGAGGAGATGGTCCTTAAGTTGATTCTCAGCAACACAGGTCTTTAAAGGTCAATACCAGCTCCTTGAATTGAGTCTGAAAGCCAATTGGAAACCACTGTAGATGGAACAAGACTAGAGTGATATGATCCCTACGACGCACTCCAGTCAGCACTCTGGCCAACTGTAGCTTCTGGACAGTCTTCAAAGGCAGTCCTCCCTAGAGTGCATTGCAGCAATCGAATCTAGATATCACTGGGGCATGCACCATGATGGCTAGTTCTTTTCTGCCTAGGAAGGGCCTCAGCTGTCTCACCAACTGAAATATCAATTGTCCCCTGGCTATCCAACAGGAGTCCTGGAGTGTGGAACATAATAGCCTCCTTTTTCTCTATGGTCATCTCCTCTGATATTAGAGGCTAAACATGGTTGGGTATGGTGGCTAAGAGCAGATGGATTCTAATCTAGAGAACATGGTTTGATTCCCCACTCCTCCACATGAGTGGTGTGATGAACCAGATGTTTCCGCACTCCTACATTCCTGCTGGGGGACGCCTTGGGCTAGCCTTAGTTCTTCGGAACTCTCTCAGCTCCACCTACCTCACAAGGTGTCTGTTGTGGGGAGAGGAAAGGAGTTTGTAAGCCACTGTGAGTCTCCTTACAGGAGAGAAAGGTAGGATAAAAATCCAAACTCTTCTTCGCTTCTTCCCCTAATTAACTAAATATATTTGAGGCTTTTTTTTTTTGAGAACCAGTGCAGAACACAGTTAGGAATCCTGATCTTACACTTGAATGGTACTGTAGATGGGTTCCAATCCCTATCAAATCCAAAGGCAGTGTAAACTAGTGGTAGAAATCATGATCTTGTGCTTGAATTGGATTTCAAGCTGGACTCAAGTCCCCACTCGAGTTGGTTCACAAGGTAGTGAACACCACTTAAGCTGTTTACTAGATTTATGGGAGAATAAAATGGAATTAGAGGACATCTGCTGCCCTAAACTTAATTGGAGGAAGGTTAGGATAGAAATTAGATAATTTTATTTACTTATTTATTTATATCCCACCTTTCTCCCAAAGTGACTTGCAACAGTTGCCCCTTCTCCATTTTACCCCCGCAATTACTCTGGTCGATTCCACACAGCAAATGTATAAGAGGTTGCAGTCGTTACAAAGGATCCCATTTTTCTTTTTCCTGGTCACATGTGTGCCATGCAGGCAGTGATTGGAGCCCAGGGAAACAATCCAGGTTGCTGGTTGTGGTGGGTTTTCCGGGCTGTGTGGCCGTGGTCTGGTGGATCTTGTTCCTAACGTTTCGCCTGCATCTGTGGCTGGCATCTTCAGAGGTGCATCACAGAGGGAAGTCAGTTACACACTGTGTCCAGCCTTCGACAATCCAGGCTTTTGTGCCTTCACACAGAGACGCTTCTCTTTTTAATTTCCTGCCACATGTGTGTAGCTGCGCAGGCCTACTGAACTGAACTCCCACAGCTATGCCAATTGTCCCGCAACACAATTAGCTGCAGCTGTGTGGCTGTGCATGTGCAATATGCAAAATTTAAAAAAGAAAGAGGCCTCCCAGCAACAGCAGGGCAATGGAAAGTGGGATTCTCCCTGACTGTGGATGGCACGGTGGAAGGAGGGAAAATAAAGCAGCTCCTGTCTGGCCGTTCCCATGGGAGCAGCTCCAATCTGGGAGTTTACAAAAGGATCACTGGTTTAACAATTTTCAAAGATCCCAGGCTGAGGGAAATTAAACAGGGCAGGCTCATTTTGGGGGTGGGACCTGTGTGAAGTACCTCCACAAAAATGGTTTATGTAGTGCCCTACACCCATTATATTTGCCCTGTTAGTTAGATTACCTCTTTTAGGTAGATTAAGCTAAACATGTGTGGCTGGCCCAAGGTTACCCAGCAAACTACCATGGCAAAATGGGATTCAAACTTGAGTCTCCCATATTCTACTCTGACATTCTAACTCCGTGGTGGCGAACCTTTGGCATTCCAGATGTTGTGGACTACAATTCCCATCAGCCCCTTCCAGCATGGCCAATTGGCCATGCTGGCAGGGGCTGATGGGAATTGTAGTCCACAACATCTGGAGTGCCAAAGGTTTGCCACCACTGTTCTAACTGCTGTACCATGCTGGCACAGCCAGACAGAACTGAATTCAAAGATAGGAAATGCTGAAAGTAGAATTTGCATCTCAATACAGTTGGAAGAATGATCGAATTATGTCCATCGCCTCAAATTAAAGTCTATAGCCACTGTTTAATTCTTTGGGCGTGGTACCTAGTTAGAAGAGCACAGGGCGTTTTGTTGTTGCAGTTGTGGCAACTTGTCTTTCTCAAGTTAGTGGCCTCCTCTCTTTTACTGAGAGAAATATGCCCTCAATTAACCTTTTTAATTTTACTGCAGTGGGTCACAAGCTGACCCGCTCGCACTGAACTGGAGAGAACTTTTCACCCATATGGTTAATGAGAGAGAAATCTCAGATCATGGCAGTCAACCACATGGGACACTTAAAGAGGGGGGGATAAAGCAGCGTATAGCAGAAAGCACAAAATAATATTTTGAAATGTATACATATTCAGTAGAGGTAGTGTGAATACTTAAAAGTTTGCCCATTATGAAAAAGTATAAAATCCACCTCACCATAAAGATATTAGCAACAAACTGTTTCTCTCAATTGACATGAAAACCAATGTGGCTAGTGGTTAGGCTGATTCCGCATGGGCCAAAAACAGCAGTGTGAAAACGGTGTGAAAATGGTGTAAGAGGGTTTAAAGTGGTGTAAAGGGTTTATACTGTTTTCACACCGTTTTCACACTGCTGTTTTTGGCCCATGCGGAATCAGCCTTAGATTGTCAGACCAAAATCTGGGAGACCTGGATTGAGCTCTAAAGTTCACTAAATGGCCAATAGAGGGGTGGTTGTGATGAAAAAAAGGTGAGGGGAGAACCAGTGGAGGGAACCAAAAATTTTAATAACAGGTTCCGATGGTGGTGAGATTCAAACAGTGGCGCCACCGCATACACGCACCTCCAGTCCCTATTGGGCAGGGAGGTTGCTTTAGTAACCCCTTCTCGGCATTCAGAAAAAATGAGTAACCACTTCTAGAGAAGTGGTGAGAACTGGTTGGATCCCACCTCTGGGGAAAACCTTTAGAGCTTTGGGCGGGGGGAAAGTAGGATAAAAATGTGATAGGTAGAAAGTTTTGCATTTTTCAGTTCAGCAAAATCATGATCACTTTGTCCATAACCTCTGGATATTGATATTCTTCTAGGGCTTACCATTCCCTCGGAATTCTCCCATTCTACAAGGAAAATACAGCAAATCAAGGTGCCATTTTCTGTGGTTTGTTGGGAGTAGTGACTGGAATTCTGGTCTTTTGGGTCTGTAGGCAGATTTTTTTTTTCACTAACAGACTGGAAAAGAGATAGAGAAAAACCATAGGTAGAGTTCCCCAATATGATGCGTAACACTGAGCACCCACCAATACCTTCTCTGATGCCCACTGAGTGTTATTAGAAATGGGTGGAATCAAACAGGGTTCCTGCTCAGAAGGGCTTCTGATTGGCCACTGGATATCTAATTGGCTGTACAGATAAAAATAACCACAGTGCTGGTTCTATTCTCTTTCTCTGTGTATTTTGAAAAAATAGTTTTCTTGTACCCTGTGCTTGGGCTTCCTCTCCCTCCCTCCCTCCCTCCCTCCCTCCCTCCCTCCCTGTGTGTGTGTGTGTGTGTGTGTGTGTGTGTGTGTGTGTGAGAGAGAGAGAGAGTGCTCTGGTCAACCAAGGTTCATATGCTCATTATGCTACATAACCTTACTAAATGACCTTGGGCCACTCACTTCCTCTTACCCTAAACTTCCTCACAGGGTTACTATTCTGGTGGTAAAATGCTGGAGGGGAGAACAATGTGTATACAGCTTTGGTTCTCCGTTATGGATTAAAGTAGGGTATAAAGAAAGACTGCCACCACATGTCCTGTAGAATGAAATTCCTACTTGGTCCTTGTGTACTCTTCTGCTTTTGAATTTTGATTTTTGAGTCTTATTCTCACTACCAATTTGATGCATGTTACGCTTGGGAAAAGCCCAAACTACACTAAATTCTGGTCATATTCAGTTTATGCTGAAACTGTCATGTAAATATACCAGCCTGTGCTGAGTTCAGCTGTTGATAAATCTGCTTTTTAGGCTGGTTTGTGATGACATTATGCTGAATTCAGAGCATGACAGCAGAAGCTCACAATTGGTTCATCATATTCTGGGAGTTGTAGGAGCCTTCCATGAGTATAACATGATTGCTGGCATTGGTGATGCACTGGGATAATTTTCTCCTGCTTCAACTGTGGCTTCAAAAAATAGTTGTAGTTGTTTACAAAGAAGTGCCAGTGTCCAATCACACTAATGCAACTACGATTGATATGAGATCACTTTGAGGCTTGGAGCAGGATTTGGATGCAGAAAGTGAAAGTGATGAGGCATCTTCACTAGGTTGTTTGTCAGGTCCTCTGGAAATAAGCATATACATTTTAAATAGGGGACAAAAGGAATATTGATTTGAAAAATAACTATGTATACTCGGTAAAAGAAGGTTACTAAAGTCATTATCCCTGTTTAAATAAATGATCAGATTTCCCTACTTCTCCACCTCAGCCCACATTTTACCTGCTCACAGAGGGATAGTGACTAGAGTGAACTTCAGATGGACCTTGCAGCTTCCTTGGAATGCATGTGAACAGCTGACTCCAACTGCCTCATTATCTTCACTCTACTCCTGCTTAGGTATCCTACTCATCCCCTCACAGAATCACCTTCAGATCTTCCCTTTTAGGCTATCTGTGCTCCTTTCCTGGTTTTTTCCTTGATGGGTAATATTCCTCCTTGCCTTCAATTTCTTTCATTCAGCTCTTGGTTGGCAGGTCCCTTCATTTCTGTATATCTTCTGCTCTCTTTCCCTTCCAACTGCTCACCAGCCACACCTTTCTGGTCTTTCGATAACCTTCTGCAGAAGGTTCTAGTGAATCAACAGCTGACATTTTGTTCTGATTGGCTCTTGAATTCTGAAGTTTACAACCCTTCTAACTGATAACGCTGCTTTGAGCTTGAAAGCCCTTCTCATTGACCTTTCAACTTTCCCATAGTATAAATCAACAAGATCACCAACTGATTACATTGTATCATTTTATAACCAACATGTCTTCTACTGTAAAATATGACAGACCTAATCAAAACAAAGATAAAAATCTCATTCTGAAAATATTTTTAAAATATTTTTTTTCCGTATTGAAGAGCTGGTTTTACATAGTGGGAATAAGCACAGAGGCAGAGTAACCTGTATCCCTTGTTTTCAGGTTAGATTTGAGGAACCCAGCGATTCTGCCTGATCTGCCTACTGGGAGCATCTGGACTTTCTTTGGTAACATGGTCAGTCATGACTGGTGAAATATGCTACAGTCCCCTTTTTCTAAGTGCTAAACAGCATTACTACAGTCCTAATCAAACGTCTATGATTCAAGATAGTTACCCAGTATGGTATAAAGCAGTGTTTCCCAACCTTTTCAAGGTCAGGGTACCCTTGACCTCACTCTTCATATCTCACGGTACCCCTGCTGCCACCCTCCACCTTCCCCTCCCATTGCCCCTGCTTGCCACACCCCCCACTTTCCCCTCACAGGGTGAAGGGAAGCACTGGGGGTGGTGGTGGTTGCTGACCTTGTGGCAGGCCCTGCCCCATAGGCCAGCTCCATGTCTTTGCTGGCGCCGGTGGGAGACACCTCAAAAATGAGGGGGCGGGCGGTAGTGTTGCCGCGGTACCCCTAAGACATGCTCACGGCACCCCAGGGTACCATGGAACCCTGGTTGAGAATGGCTGGTATAAAGTTTAGAGTGTTAGACTAGGATCTGGGACCCCCAGGGTCAAATCTGTGCACAGTCATGAAGTTCTCTGGTGGTCTTAGTACAATCACATTTCTTAGTCTGAGATACCTTACAGAGGGCTAAACTAGATGTGACATCGTCCTTATGGTGGCATGGTGGCTGAGGCATTGTTGTCCTCTGCCCTCCCCATGTCTAATTAAGTGCTAAAATGGCTGCCTCTCCTAGAGCTGTTTTCGCACTTTTTTTTGCACACACAGAAAAAGCAGCAGGGGTGTGGGAAACAAGAACCCTGTGCCGTATTTTTAATGGCTTTCAGTTGGCAGTGCTGCTCTTGTGGTAGCCACAAGGACACTGTCATATCTAGTTTGGTCTAGAATTGATGTGAAAATAAAATGGCAGAGGGGAGACCTATGTATGCCACCTTGAGCATGGCAGGATAAAAATAAGCTAGATTGATAAGCTTTATTTGAACTGACTAAGGGGTGGTAAAAAAAAATTCTAAAATACTTTAAAAATCCTTTCATTCCAGGTTGATAGATAAAATTAACATTCGCATTCTCACCCACAGCTGTGGAACTGTCCCATTCATGTCCTTTGTTTTAATTGTGTGTGTGGAAGCTTATTTTAATATTTTTGATTGTTCACTGCCTTGGGTTAATTAAATGGTGGATATTCTAGTGAAAGGGAAAGAAATTAATGTTTGACCTGCAAGCAGAATGTTGAAATAGCACGAGCTCAGACACAGCGAATTAACAATTCCATTAGTTAAATTTCTCAACTGGAAGCCAGAACAGTTACTTTTTGATCTTGGATGATGATAAATGTTGATTGTCCACAGCAAGTCGGGCAAGGTTTGTCAATGTCTTTAAAATAATGTAAAGTATAAATGTGTTTCATTTATAGGAGATAAACATGCACAATCCAGCCCATCGTTCTCCAGCTTTCAAACACACATATATATATGTGAATGTCCCCAGTAAAGGCATTCTGTACTAGGGATCTGCTGTATCTCTTATGAGGGGTCTAGACGTTAGCAGACTGCATGCCAGGATAGGTCAAAAATGAGAATTATGTAGGAGCATCATGGAGGCTGCAACCTGTATAGGTTGCATTTGACATGGAATGTCTCACTGGCATGCTCCTTATGGCTTTGCCCCACTAGTCCCCATTGGACCCAGAATGCAAGAGTTGTCAAAGAAATAGGAAGCCCAGCAACTCCCAACGTTATTTATGGTGGCTAGGTCTGAGGCAGAGGAATGTGGTTGACACAGCCACAGTAGACCTGAGGAGCTCTATACCTGAGTTTGGCCCTACATCTGCCCTCTGCCTTTTGTTATCTAAAAAGATTAACAACAAAACCCTTCATACATTGAAAAGTATCACAGCAATAACAAATACATTTTTCCCCTGGGGAGAGGATGATGTTTTCATAAACACAAGCTGATTTACTAATTTACAACAGTATAGTGTGCAATATTTATTGACTTCTAAATGCTATTTTTCTTAATATACCATTTCTAAGGTTACCGGTAAATGGCAAACCAAATATACGGGCTTGGATCCAAGCAGCCTCCCCATGCCAACACTTCTACTCTTCCAGATGATCAAGGATCCCTCTGAACTGTACCAAATTGGCCATCTCCCCACCCTCCCACCTTGAGCAAGCGGAAGTGCATTCTGTTTGTGTGTGGTGCCTTTTCCCCTGAAATATAGTGGAGTCAAAATAAAGACTTATCATTTAGTCCATCTCCATCTCTGTTTGCAAGACAGCTTTTCCTCTAGTGTGTTGTCCAGTATCTGATGACTATATCAATGCTGATTCAGAGTAATAAACAAAATGATACTCTGGTCTCAAAGGATCTGAAGACTCTCCCCACCCCATGTAAATGTGCTTCCGATCACTTCACAGATATATCAGTTCTATCAACCATGTGAAACGGAAAGATAGTTCCCTATCTCTGTCAGAACAGGGAAATATCATATGGCGTAGAAACTGTCATGAAGTGCTTTTAAAAAAAATGGCTTTAAAAAAGAACAGCCAGAAACCAGATTTATTCAATGAAAAAGAAATGATATTTAGGCGAAGAAATATTGAAGGCGGTCAGCCCTTCTACCAGTGAGCCAAATGTCTTTATCAGCCATGTAAATGCAATAAAAGGATATATGCATAACATTATGGGATTTATAGCCAAGAGAGGAACAAAACCATATAAAATAGCATTTCTGCCTTAAAATTGTGTCTTCATTCTCAGCACAGGTTGAAAAGTGTGCCTGTGTGCTAGTGTACATCTGACTGTCTTTTCCTAACGAAGTATATCAACACATATTATATGTTCAGCTTTCTGCAAGAACTGGACAATTTATAAATGCTATTCACATTTAATTAATAGTCATTTCTTCTCCATAAGCATATTTACTTGGATTCTTTGTTCCTACGGCAACCCAGTGAGGACTCCTGCCACAGGAACAGTCTAGACTAATCTAAAAAGAGAGAAAAAAGGAATGTAGATTAATGAGCAGGGTTGATATTAAGATTATACTGCACAGACCAAGTACCGACACTGGTGAGAGAAAGCATTATAAAGAATCTAAAGCTAGGAATCTCTTATTCCAAGAAGCCTATTTATAGCAATTATGGACTTTATTTATTCAAGTGTGCCTATAGTACACAGAAGTGTGAATGCAGACTCATTTAGTACTAAGTTCTCTTTAATTGGCCATCAGCTCAGGTAGAGGCTTTTTAAGGGAAAAAAAAGAAAGAATAATTGCAATCCATTTTCAACCTGGTTTAAAACATTTATCAGGGGAATAGCTGAACAGTGTTTCAAGCAATTTTTTTTCTATGTATGGATGCTTTCCATGCGGACATCACTGAATTTTAAAGCCAGGGGAGTAAATAAATTCATTCAGTGTATTTTAAATCACAGGCATTTTTAAAAAATTAACACTACTAGGGTTTTTATCTCACAGTGGAAAGTATTGAGTACATTCTAAGGTGCCATGTTATGTAAATAACAGTTACAAACATAGGAAACAATTAAATGCACATTCATCTTCCAGGATTACGTATTCATCTGTTCAGATTAATTTGAACATCTTTTCTTTTGAAGGCATACATTACAAAGTAAAATGAACAAGGCTTTGTAGGTTACCTGATAAATTCCTTCAAATAAGAATCCCATCCTAGATCCCAGTCATTAGTTTAAGAAACCTTAGCAATCATAGAAATTACACACACACTCACCAATTTTAAAAGCAGACTGCTTTTGTTTGTAATTCGAAGTGGAGTTGGGAGAAGGGCAAAGCGTACTGTTTTCATGACTAAGATAGTTTGTACAATAGGAAAATCTTCAACGATTTCATTTAGTAGGAAAAGAGGCCTGTCTGACCTTATGCCATTTTTTAAAGCATTGTTCTGCAAGCTTTGGATTTAAATATGAGGACTCTGGACTTGATTTTTCTATATTTTTAAAGGTTATTTTAGCCTTTCATTAATTTTTACATATCTGCTGGTTTACTTTTTTTTTTTGCTTATGTGATATTTATTTGATTTCTTCTATTTATATGTTCTGCTCTAGAAACAGCAGTGTCTCTTATAGGTAATCTCTAATTAGTCATTACAACACACACACCGCAATTTAGTACCCCCTCCTTTTCCTTTTCTGTAGGTCAGTTTTTGTCAATGGGCAAATTTGTTGCCTGCCTATGATAATCCACTGCTTTGCGATTCTAAGTGATCCTGCCTCTATCTCATCAGAAATCGTGCTAACGATTTATTAGCTAATCTGATTTTATAAAAAGGAATCAACTTATTGGAACTAGTTCGTCTTGCTGGAGATGGTTTATCAGAGAACCCTGATTTCAGAACATTCTGCTAACATAACAATATTGATGTTCTGTGCTGTGGTTTAAAATGTAAGCTGCCTCAAGTAGGAACAGAAATATTAAAAAAAATCACCAAATCAAAGGATAGTCAGCATTCTTATTTCCTTTAAATATCGTGTACCAAATCCTTAAAAGTCTCTGAACTTGATATGGGTTTGTTATGGGCTCAGGTGGAGCTTAAATACATCTGCATATTTCTTTCCTCACTTCATGGTGAATTTCTGCACTAACTGTAGGTGTGTGGATTCACATGGGAACAGACACCCCAGCTAGCCATATTTTGTGTGGGCTGAAATATGCAGTGATTTAAGATTCTACCTTTGGGACAGATTGAGTAGACATTCTATTTATTTGTTTCAGCATTCTGTGACACTCCATGTGTTATGATTACACACAAATTTCCAAGTGTATCCCCTAAGATGTTGCAAACATACACATGCAAGTTTTAAAAGGGCGGATGTGGCAAATTTGCAAGCATGTCAAGGAAACAGGACCTGCAAGCTGGTCCCTTTCAGAGATATTCTAGTGGCAAGTCCAAATCTGCTGCTATATAATATGTGAAAGAACTTGTGATTCCATGAAAGGCTGAAAGATGTAATTGCATGTGGAATATTTTCCAGTCACCCAGTTCCACATATATCCCCCACACAATGCTTACAGAGACTGATCACACAGCATGAAAAGAAACTAGTCGTTCAGACAAACTAAACCGACAGAAAGTGGGGCATTTTTAGAGAAAAAAGATTACAATGATTGCAATGTATTAGCTATTTTTTTTTAAAGCCTGATGCTGCTTATAGCAGGCACACATTGAACAAATTGATTAACCTTGGCAATCAAACGGCGGGGCAGTTCTTCCCTGTATAATTTGTGAACAGACCCTAGAAGTCCCGCGTGTGCTTCTGGGCTTGTATGAGGTGCATTTTAATACCAAAGAACACAACAACAAATGCCATTCTCCTGGTTTTATGAAAAAGCAATATAGGAGAGTAAATAGGGCAAATACCAACAAGGAAGGACACACAAGTTGAGTCAAACAATAAATTCAAATAATATCACTACATCGACCAGAGGAGGCAGTGTGTAACTCAAGCTGCCCTAGAGGGGTCTCTTTTTTTTAACCCCTTCGGCAGAGGCACGGGGTGGGGGTGGGGAGCTCTTCTAAATGTAGAACGTACTATTATTTTTACAAAATAAATGATTGATAATAAACATTGCCACATTTATGGCCGTTCTTTTCCTGTTCTTTTCAACACACAATTCACAAAACTGTTAATCCTGCTACTTTAAAAAAAAGAACCGTTCTATTTAACCCCTCTATTAACATCATTTTGCTGATTCCCCCCTTTCCCCCTCATCTTTTAACTGAGAGGAATCAATAAAGAAACATATGGAAGATGATCATAGGAAATTCCCTTTCAAGATCATGGAGATTTGTATCCATTTTTGAAGCGGAGTGGGGGGGTGGGGGAGGTAACCCTTGCAGATAATTATTTGGTGGCGTAATTTATGACTCCCTGACAATTAAGATGTAATTTGCCTTCTCTTCTGAAAATCATCATAGTGCTGCCTTCTGTAACCTTCATCGCAATGTAAATAACAATGCCAGTGATTTGCATTGACTATGATCAAACCTAATACTCTCTCTCTCTCTCTCTCTCTCTCACACACACACACACACACACACACACGCACACACGCACACACTGCAACAAACTGCAACCTCAAAGTGCTGAAGCCCAAGTCTCTGATCTTAAACAGAAGGCACAAAAAAAGGGGGAATTGAGATTTGCAGATCTGATAATGAGCCAGTTAATGACATAAATGATACCTCAAGAACCTCACTAAACCATCCAGGTCCTACAATTTAATCTGTAATAAATACTCCTGCATCATTGTGAGATGGCTGCTCATAATGGCAAATGAAATATGCTGGTATGATAGGTACAATAAATCTGGATTTTCCTATGGTTCCCTCAGGCTAGAACAATATGTAACCAGAGTGCGCACTGTCAGGATGAGCAGATCTCAAAGCCATCATAAAATCTAAATGGGGACTAATTAGGAGGCCCTTCCCTTCTAGAGTTACTATTTCTATTGACATTTTCCATGCATGAGCCCCTCCATAACATCATAAGTCACCAAGATAAGAACTCCCTAGATTATAGGGGAAAAGCTTTAATGGAGAAGTTGAACTCAAAGGCGATGCATAAATTTTCTTTTTGATACTACAGGAAGTCTGTGTTCAGTACTTTCTTTACAAACTTTCGTTCCCTGCACTGGATACTTCTTAATCTTGTGAAGGCTTTTGGGAAAGCTCCCTTTCCTCTCCCTGCCTTGGCACAGCACAGCACTGCAGCTGCTAAATGCTATAGGGATTTTTCTTCTTCTTTAAATGACTCATTTATTGTTTCTACCAGGAAGTTTGTTTTTAATCCCAGTTTGTGTTTTGAACTCCCCCTCCCCTTTACAGTGACAATTTTCTGATCTGTGAGGTACATTCAAAGACAGCTGCTGCAGGGATAAATTTAAAACAACTGACCCTGTGACTGCCGTGCCCCAGGCTCTTAGAACCAATTCAGATCCAAAAAAGGTTACATAACAACAACTATTGACTCCTATTAAGGTTGTAGGAAATGACTATTCCACAAATATTTTATGCACATACCTATGGGACCAGTCAATAGAGACAAGTTCATCATGTAAGAAATGTGGGCCCTTGTGGCTGCCATCTTTAACAGGAAGTATGAATATTCCTTAGATTGTTGCTTTGTTACTTTTGCAGGAAGGATTCTTTTACTTTACACTCTGCCTTTTTCCCAATGGGGAGCCAAAGTGGTCCATACCATTCTTCTCTTTTCCATTTTGATACTATGAATAAGTCGCCAGCTACTTTATTATTGTTCTTTATGCTGCTGAGAATGTTGTTATTATGAGCATTGTTGCTTATATAATTTATGATGTTATGTTATGATTATTGATGTTTGTTATGTGATGCTATGATGTTATAATGTTGATGCTTTGTTGCTGTAAATCCGATGTTGGAATGCTATATTTATTATAGTTTAGAATGTTGTGTTAAAATGCTATGCTAATTATTCCATGTTTATTGACGTTATGTTTTTCTGCTAATTGTTATTGAATGTTATGATTATTGTTGTTATTTTGCAGCTGTTGTTCACCGCCCTGAATCCTTTGGGGGAGGGCGGTATATAAATCCAATAAACTAAACTTAACTTAGGCCGTTTCTGCACGGGCATATAATGGCGGCCTGGAGACGGCAAAAACGCCATCTCCAGGGCGCCATTCGCACAGGGGGCACAGCTGCATCGCAGCCGCGCCGCCCTCGCGCCACCGGCCGGCCCGAAGCCGGCATTTCCCCAGAGCGCTCGGATGCACTCTTGTTGGGGAAACGCCGCCCCGAAGCTGCTGCCGAGTGAACGGCAGCGGCTTTAGGACGCCTCCCCCACCCAGCACTTACCTTGTCCCTGGGGACACGCCCCCCTGCCCTGCGCCGCTGGAGCAGGCGCGCAGGGCCAGGGGGGCATGTCCCCAGGCCTCGGAGATGCGCCGGAGGCCCAGGGACATGCCAGGTCGGCCGGGCACCGGTGCTCCGCGGCGCCGGCTGCCCGGCAGTTTCCAGGACCGTCCGTGTGGACGGTCCCAGCGTCGTCGGGTCGGCGCAAAATGCGCCGACCTAGCCGTTTCCGCCTCCGTGCGGAAACGGCCTAACTAAACTAAGATTCTTACCATATTCAATGGTAAGTTCCATGATGTCTAGAACGAGTACTTGTCACAACTGTTGACTGTTACAAATGTTAATCTGCATTGCATAGTGTGAAGGTTTTTTTTGGAAGAAACATTCCACAGACCTCTGAAAGTTCCACATCCCAAAAAATCATTGCTAGCTTTATACATAGAAGTAGCAAAAATGCTAACATTAAGAACCATGGACACAGATGGCTAGATAGTTCTTGTCTACACAATGGTTTGGAATCAGTGATGAAACATATTAAAAGCTTCATTCCTGAGCCAATGTGGTGTAGTGGTCAAGAGCAGGTGGATTCTAATTTAGAAAATGGGTTTGATTTCCTACTCCTCATGAAACCTGCTGAGTGACCTTGGGCCCGTCAGAGTTCTCTCAGAACTCTTTCAGCCTTACCTCCCTCACAAGGTGTCTTTGTGAAAAGAGGAAGGGAAGGAGTTTGTAAGTTGCTTTGAGACTTCTTACAGTTGAGAAAAGCACGGTATAAATCCAAACTCTTCTTTTTCTAATATGATGCAAGTGTCCTAATTTTCAAGCTCTATAAGGTCATGTGAAACCATCCCTGAACTATTTGAGGTGGGTTTCTGACATGGCAAACCATGACTGGACCCTCTCTGGGAAAGTCACAGGGCAGTGAATCCCTGTTGATTCTCCTAAATTTCTTGATAACTTTTGATAGCATTAATTATGATAACGTTTTGCAGAAGTTACTGAGTTGGGAGTAGGGGACTGTGCTTGGATCATTCTACTCTTATTTGGTTGATGATTTCTGAAGATAGTACTAAGACTTGCTGTTTGGTCCCATGACTGATTTATCTTGTCCTACATTCTGCTTAACATCTACATGAAAATGCTGGGAGAATTCCACAGGGAATTTAGAGTAAGATGCCACCAATATGCAGATGATACCATGCTCTCTTTCTCTTTAGCAGCTGAATCAGATGGGATTCCTGGAAGTCCTGAACCAGTGCCTAGAGAAGGTAATGGGATACATTATCAGTATTTCAAGAAATATTTGGGAATATCCTGGACCAGCATTTTAAGGACCCTAGGCAGTCCCCCACCCCACCCCCGCACCCACCCAATGCATTTTACAGGTGGGAGAGGGAAGGCAACCAGCTCTCCCAGGCAAATTGATTATACATTAAGGGAAACTCTAGCTGTCTACTCAATCACAATGATTTCTCACATCGACTATTACAATTCACTTTATGCAGGACTACCTTTGGGCCTACTTCAGAACCTCCAACTCATCCAGAATGCTGCAGCCAAGGTTCTTATGGGAATCTCATGGCAGATTCACATACAACCTGTGCTCCACCAGCTGCACTGGCTTTGGGTGGAGTACCAAATTAGATTCAAGGTTCTTGTACTAATAAACAAAATCTGGGAACTGCGTACTTATGAGGCCGCCTCTCCTGGTATGCTCCTCAAAGAGCACGTGATCAGCAAATTCCAACTTACTAGTGATCCCTGGCCCCAAGGAAGTTTGGCTTGCCTCAACCAGGGCCAGGCCCTGGCTCCAGCCTGGTGGAATGCTCTGTCTGAGGAGACTAGGTCGCTGTGCAGCTTAATGCAGTTCTGCAGGGCCTGCAAGACAGCTGTCCCACAAGGCATATGGTTGAGGCAGCTACGGTTATCATATAGGTCTCTCCCCTGAACCCTTCGGGGGAGAGCCAGCAGTGGCGTAGGAGGTTAAGAGCTCGTGTATCTAATCTGGAGGAACAGGGTTTGATTCCCAGCTCTGCTGCCTGAGCTGTGGAGGCTTATCTGGGGAATTCAGATTAGTCTGTACGCTCCCACACAAGCCAGCTGGGTGACCTTGGGCTAGTCACAGCTTCTCAGAGCTCTCTCAGCCCCACCCACCTCACAGGGTGTTTGTTGTGAGAGGGGAAGGGCAAGGAGAATGTAAGCCCCTTTGAGTCTCCTGCAGGAGAGAAAGGGGGGATATGAATCCAAACTCCTCCTCCTCCTCCTCCTCCTCCTCCTCCTCCTCCTCCTCCTCCTCCTCCTTCTTCTTCTTCTTCTTCTTCTTCTTCTTCTTCTTCTTCTTCTTCTTCTTCTTCTTCTTCTTCTTCTTCTTCTTCTTCTTCTTCTTCTTCTTCTTCTTCTTCTTCTTCTTCTTCTTCTTCTTCTTCTTCTTCTTCTTCTTCTTCTTCTTCTTCTTCTTCCCCCCTACCGTTGTTAACTTCCTCCAACAGTTAACATTTTAACATCTGTTATCTCTAACCTATTCTGACTTATAATTACCAATGTTGGCAAGGGCCCCTTGATGTGGTGGGTTTTTACTGTTATGTTTAGTTCTGGTTCACCACTTGCATTGTTTTATTTTTATTAGTTGCTTTATTGGATTTTAAAAACATGTTAATGTTATTTGAAGGTTTACAGGATTGTTGTATGCTGCCCTGAGCCTGGAAGGAGAGGGGCAGCCTATCAAATCTAAATAAATAAATAAAGAAAAACATCCTGTTGCTTCCTGACTATGAGAGAAGATGATAAAAAGCAGCCCTGGCTGCAGATTGACTCCCTCTCAGGACCTGATTTTCTTTAGTGCTGCTGCTGGTGTACCTTTGGCTGCTCTGGCCTATCTATGCCATAGACTGCTTCTACTGGGAAGACCCTCTCCTTATTTTGTGCCAGGATTGGTTTGCACTGTCTTTAAACTATAATTTAAACTATTTCAAGATTTCCTGTAAATTGTTTTTGGTTTTTTTTGCACAGTGGATTATAGTTGGGGTGGGGAAGTTTGGTTTGATTTGTGTATCATTTTGAATTTATAGGCTTGTGCTGTTTTGTTGGGGTTTCTTTTTAATTTTAACTGCTTTGCACTTTAATTATTGAGGGATCTGTGTTTTGGGTGGGTGACTGCAAGTTTTTGCTGTTTTAAAAGTTCATCTTTTGGCATTTCTGGTTTGTTCTATAGTTGTTTTAAAGATATTTCTGTGTTGTGTTTTTTTTGGGGGGGGGAGTGCATTAGCTTACTTTGATAAAATACTTTGATAGAATACTTTGATAAAATAGTCCAGGAGGATAAGATGAGCAATAATAGGGAAGTGCAGTGGTGTACTAGGAGAAAGTTCAAGTGGAAGAGTAGTAGGGAAGAGGGGAAGACTAAGATTCTGTGGAGAGGCCTACTTCACAGCAGCTTTCCACTACACCATCCTCTGACTGGGGTGGTGCAATGAAGAGGACCTTGCAGAGGCCTAGCAAGGGGGGAAAACGCCTGGTGCACTGGTGCATCCTCTGCCCCTGCCCCGCCCCGGAACGCCCCTGTCCCACCCTGGAATGCCCCTGCCATGCCCTGGAATGCCACACCACGCCCCCGGAACGCCCTCACCATACCCCACAGGGGCGCGCATGCACCTCCCTGTCCCCTTGGAGCTACACCTCTGGGACCTTGTAAGATCCTCTTAATCGAGACTGCTGTTGTAGCACTGCCTGCAGAGGTGCCTGAGATGAGTTCCGGCACTGGGCCTGGGTCTGCTAGTCAGGCTGCCCCTCCTTTAGTTGTTGCAACTCAGCAGCAGGAGCAGTCTGAGCTGTCTTTTGGGCTGAACTTGGGTGATGAGGTACATTTACTGTGTGACCTACTTCCTTTACCAGGGGATGAAAGATGCTTTGTTTTTGGGTTTTGAAGCATCCTGAATTGGATGCTACAGCTTGACCTTTACAGTGTCTGCTCCAGAACTGCTGGGATCTCACAAGTAAATTCTTTTGCAGTGTAAGGCTACCTCCAGAGCCCTCCGGGGATGGGGCGGAATAAAAATTGAAAAAATAAATAAATAAATAAATAAATAAATAAATAAATAAATAAATAAATAAATAAATAAATAAATACCTATCTGCTGTGCCACAAGCAGGTGCTAGCAGACATGCCAGAGCACCACCAGATCCACCTTTACTATGCTTGAACAGAAGAGTGACCTGACCAAGTTGATTTCAGAAGTCGACACTGTGCAATAGGAGTGGATGAATTTCCCAGATGGTGGTGGTTCTTTAGCTTTTTAAGGAATTTACCAAAGCACTCTCATCTGACGTGGCAAGCCTGGGTCTTATCATTTCCTTGATCCAAACACTTCAGGGGAAGATGACCATCTTTCTGGCCCCAAGTGGAAGACATCTTGGTGAAGAGGCTGCTTTGGCATTGGTATTGTTGGGATTGCACTGCTACACTGACCCTGGGCTCTGCTTCTATGGTTTGACATTGGTACTGTTTGGCCAGAAATAATGTCCATTCCATTGCTTCAGTTGGATTGGCTTGGATTCTCTGGTTTAACATTGGAGATGGTGGGTTTGCCACATTCACATGTGGTTTTGCTGGGATTCTCTGGTTTGCATTTGGAGGCCAGTGATTGGTTCCTGTTCTATGTTTGGCTTTGGTCTGGAGAAAGCATGGAAACAATAGTAACAAGTAGGGTGGCTGGGACACCTTGTTCAGAAGCCTGGATACTTGACCCCCTTGATCCAATTCTCTTGAAACTTGGGAGGTCTTTACCTGCCAGGTAGCACTAGGTCCCCTGCAATTTTACTTTCATTTGGTTGGAAAACAGCCACTTCCCCCTCTTCCCCCTGATTCCCTCATGGAGAATAATGAAGCCTGAATAATTCTGGAATCTCAGAAAAACTCCAACTCCAAATCCTAAAATGGCATCAGGAACAGATACAAATATTTATTCTCTTCCCAAAATCCAATCCCAGTTTTTTTCTCCAGATGCACATCCTTAATTTGGCCATTTACATATGAAGTAGGGGGATCATATTTTGATTTCATACCAAAACACTGCATACAGGCATGGGTTTGCAAGCCTTGCACTCCACAACTATCTTGATGTTTTTAGTGCTTGTCTGTTGAAAGTATATATTTTTCTTCCATCTCACTTTGCAAATGAAAATTTCATTTGCCTGCAGAGCACACTTTCTCCTACCTTCCTAAAATTTGGGAACCAGGATTCCTTGGATAAATGACAAGGGATACAATTTAAAGGAAACTCTCAATTTTTAGGAAGAGCAAAAGAAAATATGTGTCACCCTAACACCGCATGCTGCCAAACATGTGTTATAAGATAACTGAAAAAATCTTTTAAAAGACAGAATAAAATAATCTAAGCCAGAAAACAATTTCTCTTCACATCACTGATATGCTATTCACTTTAAGCATTTTTGTATGTAGATCAAATAAAGTAATCCATCTCCCAAATCCAATATAGTATCATATTCCATAGAATTATCTAGAGTCAGTTCACTAATTCATTAATATCAGAAGAATTCCTCTGTATCAAGCACTGACATTCCTTATGGACTCCAAACCTCCATTACTAAGGAACCTGTATTAGTTCAAGAAGTATGGTAGGACAGCTTGGTTTACTCTGATTATATTTCTCATTTAAAATCCTTGGGTTAGGTTTCCACATTCATTGGCTTGGATCCCATGAACAAGTTCTGTTTGTACTAGATTTAAGATTTAAAATCTAATAATTTGTCAAATTTCGGGGGGGGGGGCAGGGGGATGCCGCTGCATGCAAATCTTATTCATTTGTCATTTATTTATTTAATGCATTTTTATCCTGCCCTGCATTCATGGGGCTCAAGGTGGTGTACAACATTCCATCCTCCTCCATTTTATGTTCTCAGTAACGCCACACATTCATGGGCAAAGTGGAGATTTAACCCTGGGTTTCCCAAATTCAGTCCGACACTCTACACTCCACTGGCTCTTCTGTTGTTCCTACCATCAGAAGTAGTTTGCATGGCCCATATACAGAATAACTACTGTACTCAAAATGCTTCTGGGTCTAGGGGAATGAACAGTGGGCATAGTTGATTAATCACTACTATTCTTACCTGTGAGAAAATCTGCTCAGTCAGTGTCTTATATGTTTTGTGCAGCCTGATCCTATGCTTGCTTCTATGGAGATAGGTTCCAGTAAGCTCAGTTCCCATTTAGATGTTCATAGTGTTGTAGCTAGTCATTCTCCATTTTCTGCTACCACATTGGAAGCATATCAAAGGCAGTGGGAGCTACCATTAACAAAGTTATAGAGAAGTTGCATGGGGAAAGAGAGGGGAAAATAGCCTTATATTTCTTTTATGTTTCAAGGCAGCTTACGAACTCCATTCCTTTCCTCTCCCCACAACAGACACCTTGGCTCATTCCACACATGCAGAATAATGCACTTTCAAACTGCTTTCAGTGCTCTTTGAAGCTGTGTGGAATAGCAAAATCCACTTGAAAACAGTTGTGAAAGTGGTTTGAAAATGCATTATTTTGCGTGTACAGAAGGGACCCTTGTCAGGTAGGTGGGGCTGAGAGAATTCTGAATGAACTGTGAGTGGCCCAAGGTCACCCAGCAGGAACAGAGGGGTGGGGAATCAAACCCAGTTCACCAGATTAGAGTCCACCTGTTCTTAACCACTATACCACACTGGCTGTCCCATACCACACTGGCTCTCCAGTGTGAACAGAAGAATGGTGGCCAAAGCCTATATTTCTTCACATTCGAAGCTTGGACCTGCTGCTCTGCTTAGATTGAAGACCAACCATTTTCATCAAACTAAAACTCATTTGGCTGAAAAAAAGCTTCAAACTGTGTTGAAGAGAGTGGTGGGATATAAGCCAAAATCAGTTGCAACTGTGTTCCAGATGCCACAGAGAAGTCTGTGCAAAAAAACTTCCTTCTCTGGTCATTTCAATAGACGTGAACTGTTTTCAGCCACTCCGAAAACACTCTGGCCCCGTTCTTCCCCTTTGCACCCAAATCATATACACAAAACAATCAGTTAGAAAAATCGCTCCAGTAAATGAATATTCTTTTCTGAACCTTTAAAACATTTCTTAGTCTATGAACATATAAAAGTATTATATGAAAAAAATATGCTGCAGAAACATATATAATCCACAGTGGCATAGATCTTTGACGACATTTATCTTCACTCATGGGGGAAGACCTAATAACATCAATTAGCAGAACCCTCCTTACTCATGAAGGAAAATGTCATAAAACTCCCATCCATGCATTCTCAGTGTCCTGATATAGTGTACGTTAATCTTTGTCTTTAGGACTGAATCTATTTGGAGCTGCCATGATTTAGAGACAGAAGACATGAAGAATCTCATAACCTCCAACATTTCATATTTGAAAATAGGACATCGTCGTGCCTTCTCGCAACACAGACTTTATGAGCCTCTGTGTCCCTTTCTCATCTACTTTGTCTATTAACGAAGACTGTTGGAGGCTGAGCCATTAACACTACAATCGCATGGCTGATGATTTAGCAGCAAACAGGATATTTTTTAATTTGGGTGAAGAAACACAACTTTTCTAGAATGAATTATCACCAGTTCAACATTAACCTTATCAGCTTTTGTGCTTCCTCAGCATACATTCACACATAGTCTGGTGGTTTCAGCTGCCAAAGTCCACTTCCAAGGATCAAGTGCCAAAAGTTCCCAAACTCATGGTGCTAAATCCCAGGGTAATCCAAAAGTACAAGTCCAGAAAGGCAAGCCAAGGTTAAGATGAAGCAGATGATTTAGAGCAGAATCACAAGGTTGGTAGTAACTAGATTTGTTGTTTCTGCCCTTTCCAGCTATTTTTAAATACCTTCGCTGCTCCTGAGGCTCTGGTGATGTGATCTGGCAACTGGCTTTCTGCAGCTGGCTAGGAGCTGGGTGGCTGAGCGGTCCCTGAGGTGGTTCCTGGCTGCAAACTTGAATCTGGTCCCATAGGGGCTGCTTCCTCCAGTAACACTTCCACCCCTGGCCATGGGTCGGAGGCAGGGCCTCTGGCTAACTCTTCATTGGAAGAGTCTTCAGTGACTACCAGACCCAGCTGATCCATAACACCAGCTGAGAAATAGTGGCCTGTGCACGTCATATGAACAGACGCTGAAACTACTTGTTATGGCCAATGTATCCATTGGGTTGGGTCCAGTGATCAGCCAGTAGAAGGCACTGACTGCCACAAATCTTTCCTTTGTCCATCTCTCTCCAGCAATCCTCACTGAACTGAGGCACGAACTTTCCTGGAGTTGGGAAGGATTACTGGGGAGAGGGTAACACAGCAAAGATCTAGGATCCTTGCATCTGTAGATCACCCATTAAAAACCCAGCCTCTACACCTGATCCTTTCTCCACAATAATTTTTAGTTAGGCAAAATCCATCTTGGTGTCATTTTATTTACTCGTCTATAATCTGCCTTTCCTTAATCAAGGCCTGAGTAGATTCTATGAAACTATGCTACAAGCGCATATAAAACAATTACACCAAGAAACCCACACACCACAATCATATATCAGCAATCTACCCAGAAATCAGAAAAAAACCAGTTCTCCCAAATGAAACTGTTTTACATCCTTTTCCAAAGCACAGAAGGTGTATTTCTCACTTCAGCTGGCATCCCATTCCACAGTGTTGCAGTGATCACTGAATACACCCTATGACGGGCTGTTGTAGACTGAACTTCTCTATGGGAGTCTATAGAGAGAAGAAACTGATAGAAAGGGAAAAAATGGAACATAGACTCATGTAGGAAGAGATCATTATACGTTGCAGCCACAGAAATGCTGTGGGAGCTAGGACATTTGCAGCACAATTAGCATCTCACATTTTGCTTTACTAACAGTGCAACAGGCATTGCTGTCAAGTGGACTTAGACTGGAGTAACGCTGCACTGTTAACACTGCAGAAGGAGAGGAGGAGAATTGAGGGACCCACAATTTTTGGAAGCACCACATGGCAGTCATAACATATAGGTTTAAGAGGTCCTCTGAGAGCTGAATGTTTATGATAACCCTCTCTGTCTCCTTCACACTGCACACCGGGCTAGTGTCAGTTTTTCCTCATTTTGAAAAAATAAGTATGCATGTAATCTTTTTGAAAACCGTCTATGCTTGACATCAATGTAATAGCGTGTTAAGGTTTTGTGATTTAAAAAACCTATCAACAATTATATGGCCCCTTCAGAATAAGTGGCAGTTGCACCCCCGTCTTAAAAAGGTTTAAGATGCCTCAGCCTGCCCCCTCCCCCTCCAGATTTTCTGTGACCTTAGGGACACAGGTGTAATTTGAAGAATAGCATCTCTAAAAGCTCATAGTAACGTTTCATTGAAAGACCTCTGTGGAATGGTTTTATCATGGTGTGGGTAATCTACATTATGAGAGGGAGAGAAGGCAAACCACAAAAAAAATGGTATAGTCCCCTCCCCTTTAACTCCTTCTCTCCATTGGTGAGAAGTGCATTCTTTTTGTTTCACATACCTCACCAATTTACAGTTGGCAGTGGCACTGGCTTTAGACATTGGAAACAATGCCCCAAAGACCAAGGTGCTGATGCGTAATGCCATATTTTTTACAAAGATGTTTAAAGAAAGAATTAATAACTGCTTTAAGCAGCGCATACTGAAAACAAAAGAGCTTCAAGGGTAAGATAATGACAAGGGAAATCACATCCAACTGCATTTATGTAGACTTTCCCTATTCTGGCAGTTTTAAAAACAAATAATCTCTTTTACCTCAAGCTTCTTCCTTTGTCAGGTCAGCTGTTTGGCCTTCTTGCAAAAGGCTCCTGATGAATTTTTCCTCAGCTCTCTTTGTTGTTCTGACATATCCTTGTTTCACTTCAGGTTCTTTGCATTTATATACTTGTCTGGTGTTCTTTCCCAGACTGTCAGCATTCTGTGAGTTTCTATTCTCAAATATGGTATTTTTTATTTTAATTTCTGCAGATACTTCTGTTTCATAGAATCTGAAATCGAGCAAAACAATCTTTCCCCTAAGGCAACTTTTTAAAGCGTTAAGCATAGCATGTTGGATCCCACCAATTTTTCACTTGATCTCACTTAATTCTCGCTTCAGCCTCTCACTCATATTCCTCGTGTTTATGTGGGACCTATGATTCCCAGCACAGTCTTTTTGGTGATCAAAGGGGGCTGATTCTCCCTTGTTCACCAGCAGAATAGTTAGTTGAATCCATCCCCCAAACAATCAAATGCAAAATGGTAGAACCATTCCATTCCTTTACCGAAACAAGAAAGCCAGGACTTCCCTTAAAAAATGAAGCATTTAGTACACGATGAGAAAAGGATCCCAGAAGAATCTGGGCCTAATTGAAAAGGCTATCCATTTCCTATGGAGCAACTGTCATCCTCCTCATCCTCATGATTTTACAATGCACATCATATGCTTGAAAACTACTGACTTAAGTAAACAAGCATTTTCTGAAAAGCAGCATTCTTTGAGGATGAGTCTAAATACCCTTCTCTCAACTTTATGTTTACATAGAGTTATACAGGGGAAATAAGCCTTCTGAGTATTATTGGAGGGCAAACCTGAAGCAGCTGAGTTTATGAAAAAATATCACAAAAATGACTGAGAGGATAGAGATCTATATCCTAAGTCAACTTCAGCTCCATTTCATTTTTTTAAGGAAAAAATCATTGGCTGGTGCAATTTACTCTATATTTTATACCTTTTTTTGTTGAAGTCGCAGAGCTGTTCCTTTGATTCCTGAGAAATAAAAAATAATATGCAGTCCTTTCCAAGTAGATATCTCCTTGGCTGCAGAAAACAAAACAAAAGCAACCCCCACCCCCCACGAGAGCAGGCTACAGACCTTTTATTTCTAGTTTGTGCCTAACGCTAGGAATATGAAAGATATTTGACAAACCAAAGAGAAACTGTGGTTGTAAATCATTATTCAGCATTTTCTCTACAGTGTAACTGCGAGTGATTCTATTTCATGGAAGGTACAGAACATATGCAAAACCTCTTTTTAAAGTTCTGTTTGACGAAGTTACCTGCGATGACCACTCAAGACATTTGTTCTGCAAAACACTGTCACAGTTCCATGGCACTGTGCAGTTCTTTTTCTTTATATTGAATGTGCTTAGGACCCTGGGGCCTGTCGATCATTTTCACTGATGGAATCATTTCCCCTCTCCCAGGGCAGACCTTTGACGACCCCCCCCCCCATACATAGGGTGACCCAGGGTGCATTTTGGGCTGTAGCAGGAGAGAAGCCATTTTCTGCTAATAGAAATCCTTCCATTAGGTGAGATTTTGGTGGGATCCAATCTCATTGCTTCTCCGAAAAATGAGGTTTCCATAGAAATAAGAAAGATTTCACATACTATTGAGCCTGTATGGCCAACATATGAACCACAGACCACATTCAGTCTAAAGTCTTATTAATTCTCTTATAGCCATCCCAAATTTTGCTAGAGTTGTGATACAATGCTTGCTCATTGTTTTTAATTAACAAGAAAAAATATTTTTGGAGTATGACACAGGGATATTCTACACTTCAGTATCACATCTCTTTTTCAGATTTCATATGCAATTGCCCTTCTTATGTGTGAGTACACATATTTAATAACAGTTCAGTTTAGAATGTCATGCAGCGCTATGGCCATGCAGCAGAGGCAGTATCGAGAAAAGAGATTATGTAAAACAAATTGATGCTTTTCCAACAGATGATTTTGATGATCCCTCCTTAATTTATACCAACCAACCAACCAGCAGAAAAAGTGGAACAGATAAAAAAAGAGACTATCAACTACAACCCAATGCGTATCGATACATTCCAGATTGGAGAAAAATACCAGTAGTTCCCATAAACTGAGGGTTTAAAGAATCGAACAAATGTCAGAATGGAAATATCTTGCATACAGAATTACAGAAAAAAATACACAGCAAACAAACCTCTACAGTTTTCTCACAGTTTCTGTGAGGTGTGACAGTCACTTTATCTACAGGCAATGGTTTTTCACAGACAAAAGCCACATGCTGGTGCTATCATTGCCAGTGGTAGAAACATTCATTTTCCCGCTCTTTTGTTATTAGGGGTGCACATTTCCTAATAGTTTTTTAAACTGTAACCAGTAATCCCAATCTTTAAAAAGCCAAATCATCTGGATTGCTGGCCACAGGAGTAGAAGGGAAGAAATCCCCCCTTTAAAAAATACAAACCCTGCTTCGATTGGCGCATTCACCTGGAACTCTACAGTGCTTTACAGTTCAAATCCCCCCTTCCTTCTGCTCCCTTAAAGCCTAAGGGGAATCTTTCTGGCGCTCTCTCTCTCTCTCTCTCTCTCTCTCTCTCTCTCTCTCGTGTGTGTGTGTGTGTGTGTTTGTGTGTGTGCTGTTTTTAACATACCAAATTTTCAGCATAGCTGCATAGACCCCCAAGTTTGGTAAAAATTGGGACAGGGGTCCAATTTTATGGGCCCCCATTTTTCTCCATTGGAAACAATGGAGGATGGATGGGGGCACCCTTTTTGGGAGCATGTAAAATTGGACTTCCTGACCTAATCCTTACCAAATCTGTGGTTCTTCTTCTAAGAAGTCACCAGAAGCTATGCTGAAAATTTGGTACCTCAACCTTAAAAAACAGCCCCCTTCCCCAGAACTCCAGAAAGATTCTCTATAGGCGATAATGGAGCCAAATATTTTCAGGTTTCCCCTAAAAAATAAAACAAAACCCCAAAATAGAAAGAAACCATACTGGAATATTAAGGAATATTCAGGAATCCCCAAAAAGTTCAGATCCAATATACCCAAATCCAAATTTTGCCCCAATTTTTTTTTGCACACCTCTAGTTGTATGTGCTTCAATAGCCTGTAAAATCTTATTTTCCTGATCATAGCAGGGCAGGAAAAATATTCCATATTCACTGGTTGCATTGTATTACCAAGTGAAAAAATACTTTATGGTATTTACACAGCAAAACTAATCTGTTTAAACTGGTTTGACTATTGTGGAAATGGAGAATGGTGTAAATTTTCATTATAAGTCCTCTGTAGCGCTCTCATTTCCTCAAACAGTTTACTTCATGTAGGCGTCTTTTTATGTGAGCAAGCATTCAAAGATATTCAAAGCAGCATGAACAATTTGGAATGTATCTGTAACCTCATTCTTAGTTATTTATGGCACTTTAACATTTGAATCCTGACCTCCTTCAGAAGAATGAACATGGATGGGGTTCTCCTGTTCAGACGGGTAGGAAGCTCTGTAATTCTTAGAGTTTTGGGGTGGTAGAATCATGGAAATTAAGTCAGTGGAAGTGGTGTTGTGTAAACACACCCACAATTTAATAAGAGTTCCTGATTACAAAGTTCAACCGTGCTGAATATAGAACTTTTTCATTACATTGAAAAGTGCTCAGAATAATGGCTTGGGTTGAAAGTAATGTCTTGATCTAATAACCAGCCTACATCTATTTTTTTTTTCATGTTAGAAATTTGAGCCAAGATGAGGCGGTTGCCAAATATATTTCTCATTTTTGCTGGCCAGTTATTATAACTCTCACACAGCAAAAGTAGACATATTTTTTTTCATAATCAAATTTTCTCAGAGTTAGTTAATTAACAAATTCATACTCGTACCATATGATGCTCTCTTTAATAGAGAATTATTTTTTACAGTTCATCTCATTTTACACACAGGATTATAGTTAGCAGATTAGTTTAATTAATGTGAGGCAGTCATATTAGTGCTTATCACCTCAACTGTCATCCAATAGATCTGTGCAGTAGTTCAGGGTTTATAGGGGATCTAACCATCTGCAACAATTTAGATACAGGTACATAACATATTCATCGTGCCAATAAATGATATATTTGGCAGAGGGACAGGTCCCTCTTAACAACGCTATGTGACACTATTTAGATCTCAGCACTGAAACCTTATTGACCTTAATGGAGTTGTGAGAAACTTGGATTTAGTACCAGACTCTGAGCGTTTTTTTAAAAAAAGAACATAAAGATGGTACTGAATAAAATGGTACACACATCTAAAGAAATATAGTGATGGAAAATGAATTGCCAAAGATCACACAGAATTCTAGTTGTAGCTTATGAGGGTATGTGCAGTCCTTAGTGTGGCATTTATGCGTATGTATGCAGCCCCCAGTGGGCCATTTCAGGTCATGAAAATGATGTGGAGAGAAGCTCTAAACTCCAGTCCAAATTGGGGCGTTCCGTGCCTAAGGAGTGTGGAACTTCAGGACCTGATTCTTCACCAACCCAGGAATGCCTGAGGTAAACTTAACATGTAATTAGGCGCTCCAGAGGAGCTGATCTCTACAGTCTGGATCTCCGTTGTAATTTCAGGAGATCTCCATGTCCCATCGGAAGGGAGCAGTTCTGACTGAACTCTTTGGGACTTCTGTGTAAGCATTCGTAGAATTAGACTGCAAGCAAGAGAGCCACCTCCAACTTGGAAATTTCCTGTAGATTTGAAGATGAAGGACAAAGGACAGCACAGCGGAGATGTGATGCTGTAGGAAGGACAAAGAAAGCACAGCGGAGATGTGATGCTGTACTGCCCATCCTTTGAGGCTGCCATTTTCTCTTGGGAGATTGTTTTCTGAAGTCTGCAGATCAGCTGTAATTCTGGGAGGACGCCAGAGCCCACCTATATTATCTATCTATCTATCTATCTATCTATCTATCTATCTATCTATCTATCTATCTATCTATCTATCTATCTATCTATCTATCTATCTATCTATCTATCTATCTATCTATCTATCTATCTATCTATCTATCTATCTATCTATCTATCTATCTATCTATCTATCTATCTATTCATTCGATTTGGTAGACTGCCCTACC
Source organism: Sphaerodactylus townsendi (assembly GCF_021028975.2). Lineage (NCBI taxonomy): Eukaryota > Metazoa > Chordata > Lepidosauria > Squamata > Sphaerodactylidae > Sphaerodactylus > Sphaerodactylus townsendi. The sequence goes on along the minus strand of NC_059426.1, from coordinate 38,723,717 downwards.
CCCGAAGGGCTCAGAAGTTGGTAACCCTATCTGCAAGGAACTTTCCAGGCAATGTGTTTTCTACTTTGAAACTGTGCATTTGTTTTCCATTTATAGTGCATAGTTCATTTGTATGGAGTTGAAATACCACAATTGTTGCAAAGTTGTCATTTCTTGAGTCCTGGTAATTAAAGATGAAAAGAAACTTCTACCATCACTAAGTCACCCTGTTGTAGAAGTGAAGGCATGACTAGCAAAGTGAAAAGTAGATGAATATAAGGTCTTTAGTGAATGTCCCATCCTGTTTGTTGTATTTACTTAAACTGTGTCATCTTTCTTGAGTCTCAGTTAGAACTGTAGACAATAAATAATGTCAATAAAATAAGAATTAAAAATAATGTATAGAAGACAGCCTTCTGCAAACCATGGTGAGAAAGACAGAGGTGAAGCAGTAAATTGTTCTTCAGATGCTAAGATAGTCAGCTGGATCAAACTCACTTGGGTTAGAAGTGATTTGTGTTATGTCTGTTGGTCCCATTTTATGGATTCGTATACCCTGGCATGTAAAGTACCACTCTAATAGATTGGTATTTTCATTTGTGGAAAAGGGAGTGATTATTTCTGCCTATTTCATCCTTTCCTCTGCAGACTCTCATTTTGCTCCTGTGCTGTTTCTGAGGAGCTCAGTTGGCTGCAACAGGCAGGGGAAAACATTGCAAATTCTGTAGATGGTTTAATACCTGCCACTGTTGTGACGTAACTTTCATGCTTGCTTGGTTGTTGAGTTTAGCTTACAGAAATGGGAACCTTGCAGAAAGCTGGCATGGGATACATATAAAATTTTCAGCAGGAGCCATGTCACAAAGTTTAACTTTGCAGGGACATGGTATACTAAAAGAAGTATGAAACTGTAGGAGAACATAAGCAGATATATAGCTTTTAGATGCTCTTGTGTTTCTAGATAAACTTATCCCAGAGCAAAATTACACATTATGGGAGCCTTGGGTCAAATCCATGGCAGCCAACACCATTTTCAGAAAACAAAGAAGACCAACTGTACTCAAGTTACTGGCTGTAAAACGCCAACCAACAATATGATTTACTAAGTGCTCAGTTTAATGGTGACTAATGTAATACATGCAAAATAGTGTGACCATATAACAAAAATACCAAAAAACAAACAAAACAAGAAGACAACATACACACACGCATGTGCTAGCCAGCCAGCCAGCACACAATAAGGGGTGAACGCAACACATCCTGATACCACAGTCTCAATACAGGTCAAGTGGAGCGCTCTCACGTGCAGAACCTGGATAGGTAAGTCTTAGGTCAGTAGGATGGTCAAAACACCCAAGGTACAAAGGAGGATGGGACAGTCCGGATCACCCCCATTATTCTGCAAACAGCTTCATCAGCAGAGTCATGATATCGCAATCTGGCCAGTGAAACGGATATGTGAGTCAAGCCATAAGCGATTGAATTCTACAGAATTCCCAATATCGACAGGGCTAAGTGCTATAAGTGTCTTCGTGTAAATAAAAACAGATTGCAATATCATGACTTCTTGTTTTCTGCAGTTGGCTTTGCTACTCCCCCTTTTTTCTCTGTGTTAGGAGTTTGTCAACACCATTTTACAGGAAAATTTAACCAAGCTATGGATTTTTGTCCGCCCATCCGTCATGCCGCTCCATGTGATCAGGAGCAGACCCTCCTGGCAATTTTTCAACAGCTAAATTTTTCTCTAACATGACATCAGTGACATGGGCTCATTCCGCACATGCAGAATAATGCACTTTCAAACTGCTTTCAATGCTCTTTGAAGCTGTGCGGAATGGCAAAATCCACTTGCAAACAGTTGTGAAAGTGGTTTGAAAACGCATTATTTTGCGTGTGCAGAAGGGGCCATGGAGTTGGTTCTCAGGCATAGAATGAATCGAATATAGTTATGTTTATTTCTGTATCTCAACAACTTGTCCCTCCTTAGCTGTAATGTCTAAGTAAGGTCCTAGTTTTAAAGGATTTATTAAAAAAAGATATCCATATGGAATATGCCTTGCAGATAGATATGGAGAAAAAGAATGTATCTCCTTTCCAGAATTTCTCTCATTGCTGCACTTCAGAACTGAAATTTACACTCCCAAAGAGATGATAGCCAATTAGATCACACTGGCGCTTTCTGCACAAATCCCCTAAACCATTTCTAAAACATTTTCAATCCTCTGTTTACAACCAAGTATGTCTGCACTCATCCCCTGGAAATGATTCTCCCTCTTTTGAGTTCTGTGTTGAATTGATGCTTCAGTGCTTTATAGCCTCATGCTGTATTCGATCATCTTTGTATGCTTCAAAGATTGGCCCTAAAAAATAAAAGAACAAACACAGATAAAGATTTAACTATATATGGACTTAGTTAAATGTGATAATATAGAACTGGTATATCATATTTTTCATACCATTTCAATTGAAATTTTGGGTTTGAACAAGCCATTGACTTCAGCTGCATCTTTTTGTATAGAAATTTTAATACAGCTTTTTGTTTCAAAAGTTATTGACTCACAATGGTAAGTAAATAAATAAATAATGTACTGGGTGGGTGTTTCTCCCCTCCCTTTCTAAAGCTCTCCCTTGTCATAAGTTCTATGGCTCCCTGTGTTTTGTCATTTTAATAGTTTTAATAAATGATGGGAATTGGGATGGGTTCCGCTCAATATCCAAATGGTGCCATCCACAGGGAGCTGGCTGAAGTTCTCTGATTATAACTTTCTCCACCACAGGAAGTAGTGAGAGCAGCAGGGAACCCACGGCAACGTCTGCCACCTAAGCAAGCTCAGAAAAGGGACTTGCATGTCAGCGCTGAATTAGGCACCAGTCCTTGGTTCCCTTTGGAAACAAATGCCCTCACAACTTGAGATGATTGCAAAATTATTTAAGAGTTTCTTGAGCAGAATTCAAACTTTTTTGTGAAATTTGCCTTCAGCTTCAACTTAAGAGCTGTGGGTATGATAAATCCTCCCTTTGTGCATAAGAACTTAAGGATGTTAAAAGCAGATCTGATACCTATATTGGCCATGTAATTGCTATGTACTATTTTAGAGCCGTAAGATTGTAGGATCATTGCTGAGTACTTAAAACTTTTGACCTGTTACAATCTTTGTCTGTTATTTGATCAGTGCAATGACCCCACATTTTCTGACTCACTGAGGAACTGAGAAGCTTTCACATTTTGAGCATAGCATGCGAGTGATGTAATTAAGGAATACAAATCTTGTCCCACCTTTAAATTAAAATGTATATTCAATAAATTGGGCTTTTCCTCCTCAGTCCTAAGGACCTTCTCAGAAAGCTGTAGAGTGTCATTGTGTTTCCCCACTCTTATTCCTTGTCAGAAATGAAAAAAGGAATTAGAAAAAAAATATTAAAAATAAGTTGTATGGTATTGTCACAAACACAACAAGTGAGTTTCAGTATCAGGAAGTTATTTATAGAATGATGTTTCTGCTTCAACTGAGACACTAACTGTTACAAGTTTTGGACACGTTTCTCAGTTCCAGGCAAGATGTAATGAACTTATATACAGAAAGTTTTCGCATGCTGGCAGTTTTCCTTAGGAATTTATAATTCTATTTTGGTCTGTGCACCTCCAGATGCCAGAGTTATCAGAACTCTATCACCTATAGATAGGTTGAATGAATACTTTTACCCTGAAGTAAAAGCCTTAGCAGTTTGACCTAACACCAGACTAAGGATAATCTACCAGAAGATTATTCCCTATTCACATGGATTATGATCAGGATTTTCCCTTCTGCCTCTTAGAAGAATCCCTTCCCTCTCTGGGTACTGACTGAGGCCGTTTCCGCACGGCCCTTTTATGGCGCCCTGGGGACGGCAAAAACGCCGTTCCCAGGGAGCCATTTGCTGGAAACACCATCTTTATGCAGGGGCCATCGCGTTGCAGCAGCTCAACCACAACTTCTGCTCCCCTCTCCCAGAGGCGTCAGCGCCAGGCCAATTCTGAAAAAACTAACTTGCTTTAAAGATTTGTTTTTGCCCCCCCAACAGCATGTTCCCAGCGACAGCTGGGTGATGCCGGCAACTGCTTGGAACACGCTTGTTCCTTTCCCACTCACCTGCTTGTCCCGTTGTCAGCCTGCTGGTTTCTCCTCGAAGCCCCTCCCTCACTGTCCTCCGACCCCTGGAGGTGGGAGGGGCGGAGATGTCGAAGCGAGGGCTTCAGAGGCCAACAGGCGGCTGACAAGGGATTAAAGGTGAGTGGAAGTGAGAAAAGAAGCAGAAGGAGCGGACTCCATCTTGGCGGAGTCAGCCTGTAGATCCTTGGCCTCCTCCTGAGGCGGCAGACGCCTTTGGGCTAACGTCTGAATGGCCTCAGCCGCCATGCGGCCAGAATTCTTGCCGCCAAGAGCCTGGGGAGCCATGAGAGCACGTCTTGAGGAGAAACGGCCTGAATTAAAAGCCTCACTACCTCTCCCTTTCAGCATATATTTCCCAAAGGTAAACAATATCCCTGTGTGTGTCTGCATTAAACTGCTGCCAGGGAACACAGATCAAACCACCCACATCTGTCTGACAATTCCCTCAAAAAGCCATGCTTTCAGCCCAGAGTACACAGTTGTTCACTATGTGGTGGCATGCTGTAAACTTTTATTTAAAAAAACTTGTTCCTAATCAACAGAGCTATTGCTGCAACTGACAGCTTGAGTGTGAGTGTTATACTGTGGTATAGCAGGGTCACATTAGTCAGACAACTCCACGTGTATTAGGAAAGGATCCTGCTGACCAGCTAACTTTTCAATATAGTTTGTTACTACTGTTACTACTCTGGGGGATTCCTGCTAACAAATTACAATGATCTTAGATAATCAGATCAGTTATGATTCATAAGTCTGTGTAAAACCAATATTGTTAGATTCATCCTCCCAAAAGTTTTGCCAAAAGCAGGGCTGGCTCCAGATTCTGAGGAACCATCAAGATGCCTTCCGTGTCCATCCCCTTCCACTAAGCACACATGTTCCAATTCTACCTCATTTTTTTCCATCCTGTTTTTCCCCATATGTACACAACACAATGGCGGTAGTGATGTCTAGTTTATTGCCATTCCTTGGATGGGAGACTATTACAGCAGTCTCTGAGGTGATATCTAATTTTTTGGTGAGAAGAAATGGGTCACACATTTATGGTTTATGGCAGGTCCTCTACCCAGATTGCATAATAGGATTAAGAGGACAGAAATGCAAGGGCACATGTCACCCTGAGGCCAGGAAGCAACCAAGTCATGTTTTCATGTGATGTTTGGCTTAGACTGAATGGCACAGAGACATACCTTTTTCTGGGACCCAACTCTGCCTGTTCTTGGTGCCAGTGATCTGACAAGCACTGTTAGGTAACTTTATCCTCACAACCAACAAATGGTGAGGTAGATTTGGCTGAGAGAGAATGACAAATCTATACGCAAGTAGCAAGCTTCATGGCAGAGTTGAGATTTGAACCTGGGTCTCCCAGAAGCAAGTGTGACACCCTCCCACCAGAGGTGGGATCCAGCAGGTTCTCATGGGTTCCCGAGTGTAGGTTACTAATTATTTGTGTGTGCCGAGAGGGGGTTACTAATTGGTGATTTTGCCATGTGATTTTTGCCTTAGTTACGCCCCTCCTCTCAGCAGTAGCGCGCAGAACTTGAAGGAGTCTAGCAGGAGGTGCACCGGCGTGTGTGGCAGCCACCTAAGCCTGTGTGCGATGGTTTCAAGCTCTGCCAAGGACCAGTGCAGGGGCTGCATCCTTGCCACAGCCCCACCTCTGGAATGCCCAGCCACGCCCCCGCCATGCCCCACCCAGCCCCATTGGTGCTATGCCACAGTTCAAATCCCACCACCATGGGAACCTGTTACTAAAATTTTTGGATCCCACCACTGCCTCCCACAACTTGCTGGCTCTTTACTTGATCATGGAGAGTGATATGAAAGCTCTCAAATAATATCTGATCTGTGATGACTATTTCACATATGGGAGTCATAATTTGATATTGCAGACATCGTGTTATAACCTGTGCTGATGTGAAAGCACCCTAATTCTGCGGTTATAATGGCCAAAAATTCCTTTAACTTGATCCTTTCTATTAATTCATTTCTAAGTTCCATGTACCATGTCTTAGTTTGTGTCTGGCTTCAGCTGAAGGCAATTATTGCTTTGTGCAGAATGTGGCACCAAACATTTATTTGTGGCTGCCAAATCAGCTGCCATTTTGTTGAATACTCCTGGGTAAATCGTGAGGAAAGAAGCGTTAACAATGACTGGCATCGCTGTTGCCTTGTTACTGGGTTCAGAATAAAATTTAGTAGTAAATAGCAATGCTAAATTCATAAAATTCAGTGGTAATGCAGTCAACGTTACCTGACTACACAATATTTTCCACTCAATGGAACACAAAATCCTTTATGGAATAATGAGCTAGGAACTGTGCCAGACTCTAACTAGTAATTCTCTTACGCTCATTTCCCTTCACTTGCGTGCAAGCTATGGAAATATCCAAAATACCATAAGGTGAAAAAAATTTCCTTCATCAGGGATGAATTTGTAAAAAAAAAAAGGTGGGGAAGTCAGTGTTACCTTCAGTCTGATAAATATGAAGTCATTGATAATGGTCTGCAGTAATGACCCGGTTCTGCAAGTGTATGCAGAACTTTCCAGGTAACTAATGTAAGTTTTGACCTTCTATCTTGTAGGAATTGCCATTTAAATAACTAACAACATGGCAAAACATAACACTAAACTCAACAAAAGGGAGACAAAGAATTGAAATGAGCACAAACATTTACATGGGGAAGGGATATGGTGAATTTAGAGCAGCAACGTGACACTTGCTATGCACTTAGAGTATCATTCTTTCACTTATTCCATAGCCCAACCAGCTGATTTCCACAATCATCATGGTGTCCCCAAATATATAAGGCATATTTCAAAAAGAATGACACCTAGGTGAAGCATTTCACAGATATACGGATCAGGCAGAAACATCAGCTGATGCATTACTTAGGCAAAGAAGAGCTGCAATCTGATATGGCATATCTGGTAACATGAAGATGTTTATTGCTGTCATGTGACATTTATCTCCAATGTTTCAGGTAGTTGGAAGCCCTGGATGTGATACATGACTTTCTCCAGCAGTAGATGAAGGATCCAGGATGCAAAAGAGCTCCATTGAACTAGAAGAGACTAGAAAAAAGTGAAAGAGAAGAAAGCCCAATGCCAGTCACAGCAAATACTCATTTGGACACACTCATGCTTCTCAAGTAAATATTTCAAAATGGTGAGGAGGGGATTTGTCTTTGCCTATTTGTGAATTAAGAAAGTGAATTCCTGGGGAATCTCCTTTTTGGAAAGTCACTCCATTTAGTACCAAAAAGTAACCTCTTATTCTGACAGTAGATCAAACTATTAAATCTGGGCTCCTTAGGACATGCCAACATAGGAAACAGCTTTTTGCCTTAAGACAATTGGACCAGTCCAAGTGGCTGAACCCAGTGCTATGGCAAATTCCCAGGTGCAGGAGTGTTTTCTTGTGCAGTTTGATTCAGGTGACAAAAATATCTTTCACCCTTATGCTCCACTATAACCTCTACTTCAATATACTGCGTATGTTGAAAATTTAAACAATATCGGAGTATGGAATTACATTCTCAATAACTGTTCCATGATACTGAGATTCTCCTTTTCTCCTCTGGCCAAAGCTTGGATCTGAGCTCCTTTTAGAACACTGATCCTCATTCATTTGCTAAGTAATTCTGTGACTCTGGTATATGCTGCCCATGCAGCTCTGTTATTGATTGTAATATTGTCATGTTTCCTTGAGAGTGGGCAAGACCATTGTGGTGGAGCTTATGGATTGGCTTCTGCCTTAAAACAGTCACTACTGGAAGGGCAGTAGTGTAAGTGAGCTGTGAGCCAGTTTTGAACTCTGTGGCACAAATAAATGACCCATCCTCTCCAATAGCCCTTTTACACAGCCTCTGTGTTCTCATCACAAGCACACAGGCAATGGTTAGGAAGAAATCAAACTGACTGCAGACAAGAGAGAGTAAAACCACCCCCTCGGTAGCTACCTGGGAAAAAGAACAGCCTGACCACAGTGGGTTGAGGGTACTTCTACTCTCTTTTCTCCACAGCCGGCGGGGCCTGGGCGGATTACCTTAGCCCATCCTGCCCAATGGACGTTACGCTAGTGGCTGTGCCACATGCTGAGGATACAGCAGGAAGGCAGAGAGGGAAGCCCTTCACTCCTTCCAGACACAGAAGACTTAGCAGTGGTGGGGAGAGACATTTCTACATGCACAGACATATTTTGGTAATTTAAAAGGTTATTCTTTCAGATTTAATATGATCAGCTATATTTTAGATTATTGTGTGTGTTTGTTTACTGTGGCAGAACGTAGAGCACAGAGTATGGAATTAAAATAGTTACTGAGGAAGGGGAAGAGGTCTGTGCATCTATTAGCATGGGTGGCATCTTGGATTTGAATATACAGTGGTCATGTGGCTCTTTTGGTTGATGATAATTGTGAACATGGCTTTCCATGAGCTACAAAGTGAGAACTACTGTTTTAGAGGGGACATACCCTTTTTATTTAGGAAAATTCCTACTGGCAAGGTCTAAGTGAATGCTGATTTCAGCAGCAACTTTTTAAAATATGTATAATACAAACCCTAATGTGGCTCTTTAACATTCTGTAATATGAGCCTATTATTTCATTGTTAGATTTGATTTTGTACCGCCAGCCAATGTCTCACAAAAGTGTGCCCCAAATAGCTGCATGTTGCCTCCTCCTGTAATCACTTCAAAAAGTTTGTAACTCAACAATTTACTGGAATAAGAAAATTGGGGAAGATGTATTATTTGCAGTATTTTGGCAGTTTGAAGTAGACTTCTATTAAGTAGTTATACTTTGGTGAGGTCTTGCTATTTTTTTGCTATAGCAAAGTCTACAGTTTCCCCATCTCACAATTAGATTTATGTTGCAAGCCACACAATGCATGCATTTCAATTGCTCGTATGAAAGTTTTACAATAGAAGATTTCTTATCAAGTTAACCTATTTCAATTTTTCCATTGGTCACATAAAAATGGTCTAGTTTTTTTAAATATATGTGCCAATGACCAGAATGTTTGGTGTAAAAACCAGACATTGGGTGTACTTTCCAGAAAATTAACTAAAAAAGTTTTAACTTCTTTTTTATTTAGTAAACATGTTTAAACTAACATACACCAGATTTCTGAGCTCAGGCATGATGTGCCACTTCTATAATGTTAAATGTGTTTCTATAAGGTGCACATTCAGTTCTTCCCTATCTGCTCTATTCAGAAGGGTGAATTTTGGCAAGCCAAAATGGCGGTACAGCACTGTATGTTGTGGAGATTGCTTTCAAATCTGCTTCTTTAACTTTAACTCCTTACTTGTCCCAGACACCAACATTTCAGAAACAAAATTCTGCTTAGCTGTTAGGAAGTATGAACCGTAGGAGGTGAACTGGAAGCAATTTATTTGCAGCTTCACTACAGAGGTTTCTGTTTGCAACTTGCATTGAATTCCATCGTTACTATAGTTTTCAGTCTACTTACCTGAAGCTTTCTGTCAGCGGTACAGCAGCAAATGCAGTCCTCCAATCACTGGGTAATCAACAGAAAATGGAGCCCGGGGCAAGAAGTTTTCTGCCCCCCCCCCCTGAACTGAGTTTTCCGCCCCCCCCATAGGCAGCCATCTTCCCCCCACCTTCTCACATTCCTCCCTCTGCCCTGAAACTCAACGAGAAGAACCCACCTTCCTGATTTGGTCCAAGCGGCCTCTGGGTGAGATGGCCAAGCCAGGCCAGGCTGGGCCAGGCGAGGGGAGGGGAGGGGAGGCCAGCTGCGGGCAAGCCAAAGCTTCCTCCTCCCCTGTCAAAGCCGGGAAGGTTGTGGTGGGCTGGGAGAGCCTGGAGGCTGGAGCCTGGATGGGGCCCCTATGGCCAGTGGCGGAGTGGGAGCACATGACAGGGGTGCCTCTCTGCCAGAGGGGTGAGGGGCGATTTTCCACCCCCACATGATTAAATGTGCACTGCTCAGGGACATTTGCTCCCATATGTCCCTCTGGGCAGTACGCTCCTGCCTCCAAATAAACAAGCCTGTGCTTGGGAAGTACCTGTTGCATGATTAGAACATCCCTTTTCACTCCTGACTAAACCTGCTTACCTTTTTACCTGTTTTAAAACCATTTTAACATGGGATAATCATGACAGTCTTCTAGTAATATTTCAATTTTGCGTATTGCTTATCTTTGCAATTCAAAGATGATTACTGGACACCAATAACTTCCAGATATATAACTGATCAGAAATTAATAGAGCACATAAGCAGTTATTATTCAGTCCACTCAATCAATCAAAATACCTGTATTTTTGTCAGGATCAGTGACTAACAGATATTGCAACCTGTTCCTCTGATTCTTGCATTGCAAATAGAAATGGAGATGGAAAATCATTCTCCTGGCATCACCCTACAAATATAGGGGCTTTCCCACTCACCCCTCGCCACCGTCTATGATTTTCAAAGACCCCAGCAAATGCAAGGAATGATTTGAGGCGAGCTTTGATTGTTAGAAAAACCTCTATTCAAACACAATTACCTTAGGTAAAGCTTTAGTATTTTCATGGTTGTCTGATGTAAGCCACCACTACTCAAGATTCTTGGTATACAAAACTCCTTAAATATGGTATGAACTTTGCACCAACTACTACCACATACCTATCTCCCCATGAGTAAATACATATGCTTCCTATTGCCGGAAACTTTTTTTTCTGCATGCTAGAAGAACGACCAAGCTAAGAAGAAGTCTCCACATCTAGGTCCTCAACAGCATAGGATAAGAGATCAATTGCTCTCCTACTGAAAATGATTCAATAGCTATCAAAATATGCAAACCACCCAAGGAGAGTTCTGGGCTCGGAGATTTGGAGATAGTGCCTAGGTAGGGCAGAATTTGGGGGAGGGGAAAGACCTCATTAGGGCATAATGTCATAGATTCCACCCTCTAAGCTAGATGGGGGAGAGCAATTTTCACCAGGGAAGTTTATTTCTTTAGTCTGGAGATTAGTTATAAGAAATTTCTTGCCGGGGTGGGGGGCATTCCCCTGCCCTCTTCACCCCTTCTCTGTCAAAGTTTCCCCCTCTCTTTCTGCTGCACCCCTTATCTATCAATCATCACTCACCTGCATTCTCCCATCACCTCCAATGTGTCAGTCTTCCTCCATGCCCTTCTCCAGTGATGTTTTCTTACCCCTCCTTTATCCCTTCTGTATATCAATCTCCGCTCTAGCACCCTTCTCCGCTCTAATCCCTTCTCCGCTCTAATCCCTTCTCTTTCCCCATCCTTTCTCAATCTGCCTTTCTTTTTCTCTCTCCTCCTCCTATTCCTCTCCCCACTCCCTCACTTCCCCTTTCTTTGGCCGTTTCCGCACGCCCAAAAAACAGTGCCCCAGGGACCAGAAAAAAACTGTTTCACACAGGAAGTGCTGCTGCATTGCAGCAACGCTGTCCTGGCTCCCCCCAAGCAGTGCGAAGGTGCCACATTTTAAAAAGTGGCACCTTCAAGCCAGTGTGGTGCAAAATGCACCGGCGGGAAGACGCCACTATTTCCCTCCCCTCCACTCATCTTTCCTTCCAGCATTGTTCTGGAGGGCTGGAGGGCTGGACCTTGAGGTCCGAGGGTAGTGTGGGCTTGTCCCTCCAGCCCTCCAGAGCGATGCTGGAAGAAGAGGTGAGTGGAGGGGACTGAAGGAGAGGCAGCTCTGTGCAGAGCTGCCTCTCCGGCTGGGGAGAAAGTTGGGGCTGCTCACACACTAGCGTGCAAACAGTCCCAGAGTTTCCACTGGCATAATTTATGCCAGTGGAGGTTCGTTTCTGCCACCATGCGGAAACAGCCTTTCTTTCTTTCTTTCTTTCTTTCTTTCTTTCTTTCTTTCTTTCTTTCTTTCTTTCTTTCTTTCTTTCTTTCTTTCTTTCTTTCTTTCTTTCTTTCTTTCTTTCTTTCTTTCTTTCTTTCTTTCTCCCTTCCTCAGATGATCCCTATTTTGTTCTCTTCTCTTCCTGATTTTTTCTCTCCCTCCTCCCTCAGATGATCCCTGATTCTTTCATTCACTCCCCCTCCCACAAAGGATGCTCTCCTTCTCTCCTTTTTTAATCCCCCCATACAACCCCCCCTTCTTTTTCCTACTTTAGGAGCAGCAGTTACTGTGTCAGGGTTGTCAAGAGTGTCAGCAGCTGCATCAGGAAATTCTAGGCTGGTGATTCCGGAGCCTGTGGGAGCCACTGAGACTGGGGCAGCAAATGCCGCACCACCTGCAGGGCCTAGGAGCTGCAGTGGCTGCAATAGAGGTCTGGAAGACACTGTGCGTATACATGTGCAGATGTTCAGTTTGGTGGATCACCCAGGTTCACAGTAAAGGTCTGTAAAATCTTACACATGGGTGCCAAACTGATCCAAACCCTTGAGGACTCTAATTGACCTGAGGTTTTCTGGCAGTGTTCAACTGCAGGCTCGGCCTGGCCTGGATCCAGAGTTGAGCTGCTTGCACCGCCTCTCAAGTCCTCATGTTTAATGCTGGCCTTGCCAGCAATGGAAAAGCTTGGGTTGGATAAGAGCCTCAAGCGGCTGGATCAGACCCAGGTCATATGTTTAATATCCATGATGTAGAGGATGCAGCAAATAAGAAGGTTGTCTAAACAAACTTGTGAAGTAGCTTTTTTGAGGATGAGAGTGGAGACACTCAAATAAGTATGTGTGTCTCAAGGGAGAAAGATCAAAGACACTCCCTCTTATACATTTTCCTACAACCTAGAAGTTCAAGGCTCATACTGGTTGGTTGCTCCATATAAGGCGAAATAGTTTCTAACTAGACAATTCATTAGTCTAAATAGACAAAGAACACAGACCCGGTTCACTGCAAACAGCTTATCTATTTTGGCTTGATAAACATCAGATGTTTTCAGGATGTACTTGCAATGAAAGCATTTTTAACTACTAACTCTGGCCTTAGACCCTGGCTTATCTGCCTTACAATGTAAAACAGACATTGCTATTTCTTTGTCCAAAACAGGCAGAACTATTTATCCCACAAATGTGCATGGGTATATGACAACAATAGATTACCCCACCAGGGTCTCCCTTAGACGCAAGGCCTATTGGGAACAATTGATCCAATCTGCTTAAAGCTGGCCCTGTTAAGAAACCTTCGTCAAACTTAAGTGGCTCTTCCTCCAACAAAAAAACAACTAAGATCGGATACTGCCCATTATTTCCCCAAAGGAAAAGCATTCCTCTGGGGTAAAAAATCATGACTTTGTGGTCTTTTTATATATCATAACTGCAGAATGTTAGTTTTCTGATGACTAATTTTGAACCCTTAGGTTTTATATTGCAAAAAATGACTGAAAAGGGGTGCAGTTAGACTCACTCAACTGATGCAGTCTATAATGATAGCACCTTTTGTAAATATTACAGGAGTATTACATAGTAGGACTGTTGAAAAATATTGGAGATTCACCGATAAGAGTGCATTAATAGGGTAAATGTTCCATAAACGCAGTCTCCAGGAGCACACATCTGCAGTTTTTATTCTAATTCTGCTGAAATGCTGTTCTGAAGGAACTAATTTAGCATACGTGTGATTGATGGTCATATGATGAAATATTTTAAATGAGCAATAAAATGGTCAATAAGAAGTAATGTCCAAATTAGAAACTGACTGAATTATTAGCAATAAATAATTTTTTCATCAAATTCACGTTTTTTCCATCTGTAGAATACTTGTACGTGACCATCAACTTATTCATTAGTTGCATTTTTTTTAAAAGTTAGATTTTGTAACTCACATCAGCCGCTGACAAATTTTCTTTGACTTCAGCAGCCTTCCAAAAAAATTTAGGAGCCAAACTTATTTTTCGTGCTTTAGGGTTCTATATTTTACTGACTACACTTTCTAATTATTGCTATGACAAAGCATAATCCTAAACAACTCACCATTTCTTGACATTTAAAAAAATTATAACAAAAGTGCGTGTGTAAATAAATACGGTTGTCATCGCAACAAAAAAACTAACCACAATCTCTCTTTTAAATAAACTTTGTATTTCTAAGTGCAGAGGCACTTACAGGAAGTGACTGATGAAATTTCTGGGCATCAAAATGAAATTTCTAGGCACGATGACATCCTGGAGCCTGGAATTTGTCAAGCCCTGACTTAGAATATTTTTAATCTAAATTTTGAACATAATTTAGTGTTCAAATTCAGCTCTTTAAGGACTGCATTTAACAAGGCAGGTTGACTCCCATTTCTAGCATCTGGGTGGAGCCTTCTGGTAACATCAGCTAATTAGTTTGTGACAGTATTGGCGGGTGGGGGCAGAACTAAACATTTTTGGAGGATCCAGAAATGGAGACTAGTGTTAAATATGTCTACTAATTTAAGAAGAAGAAGAAGAAGAAGAAGAAGAAGAAGAAGAAGAAGAAGAAGAAGAAGAAGAAGAAGAAGAAGAGGAGGAGGAGGAGGAGGAGGAGGAGGAGGAGGAGGAGGAGGAGGAAGCATTTGGATTTATACCCCACCTTTCTCTCCTGCAGGAGACTCAAAGGGGCTTACAATCTCCTTGCCCTTCCCCCCTCACAACAAACTCCCTGTGAGGTAGGTGGGGCTGAGAGAGCTCCGAGAAGCTGTGACTAGCCCAAAGTCACCCAGCTGGCGTGTGTGGGAGTATATAGGCTAATCTGAATTCCCCGGATAAGCCTCCACAACTCAGGTGGCAGAGCGGAGAATCAAACCCGGTTCCTCCAGATTAGATACACGAGCTTTTAACCTCCTATGCCACTGCTGCTCACATTTTACAAAGAAATAAATTGAAACTGGCCCAGACTACTTTGCAGAAATAATTATATCAGAAAAAGTCTAAATCCTGTGCCAAAGCAGGATTGTTCATTGACTTGTTCCATATTTGGGCAATCTTGAACAGCAAGCTCACTTCTAAGCCTAATTCAAGATACCAGTTGTTATAGTTAAAGTCCATTAGACGTGTGGAAAGGGTATCTGAAGGACTGCCTTGTCTCTGAGCTGGTCTATCTCTATAAGGAAACAGGATTGTTGATTCTGGCTTTGGAAGTTCTTTCAAGATTTGAGGCAGGGTGTACCTGCGGATGGACAAGAGGGAGCTCAATGGGGTGTGATTAGGGTTTCTCACGATGGGTTAAGAAATGACTGGAGATTTGAGGGTGGAGCCTGAGACTCAAGGGATGTTTCAAGTGTCACCCTAGTATTTTTGGAGTGGCGCTCAGAGAGCCGGTTTCCACTGGGATGACCTCAGCTGGTTTGTGCTACAGTCTATTTGCAAATTTTAAATTTGGAGGGGGACCCGGCATCTGGACCTGGCCCAACCACCCTCGTGGAGGGAGGGGTGGCATGCAAGGGAGGGGAGGGAGGGGTGACATGCAAGGGAGGGGAGGGAAAGGGAGAGAAAGGCCTTCAGTGGGGCATATTGTCATAGAGTGCACATTTCAATAGCAGCCTTTCTTTCCAGAAAAGTTGACATTGACCAATTGTGCACAGCACAAATAAGACATCCTGGAGATGTCTTAAAGAAAGTCTCCCCCCTCATTTTTATTTGGAAAGCATGGACAAAAAAGATATCAGAGGAGAAAAAGACCATTTCTTCCTGCCTGAGTTTAAAGCTCTAGTGCCTGACATTTTGTGTAGCTGCAGGGATTCTCCGTGAGTGCAGCATTTTGCTTGAAGTTTTCCCGGGACATTTGTCCTGCAGGCTCCGATCCTGGGGGCCTTTTTTAGTCCAAAAAGTACATAGCTGTACTCAGCTCATTCTGCTGATTCTGGCAATATATAGTTTCCCCCTTTTTATTTTTGATGAGCTATCTTCAAAGACACAAACATATGCATATAAGAATCACCCACAATTCTTAAGCAAAAAGTTGTGCACATGAAGAATCCCTGCAGCAACAAAAACACTCGGGGGCTAGCAGTGGGGGTAATTGGCCAAACAGCTTTAACAGTTAGGAGGGAAAAATAAGACATCTCCTCAGCTCCTCAGCTCAGCACAGCAAAAGGAGATGACTTGCAGACGACTTGGGGGGGGGGGGGGAGAGTTGGTAGTTTTGTATCCTCAAAATAGAATAGCTTGAGCAGGAATAAGGTGTCCTGAGGATGTCATGGGGGGAAAAGCTGTGTGGAGTTCCTCCCCAAGACGTGCATATTAGGGCAGACGTATTAGAATGCCCCCAATGTTGTGAGCGCAGTGGGACATTTTAAATGCGGCAATTGTCTACCTTGTCCTTTAACACATGACTGTAAAGAGTTGCCAGTTGTTAAAGGAAGTTTTACTAGAAAAATGACAACTTTTACAAATTGTAATATAAAAATGTTGTTTATTTGGTCCATTGCCCTTATAATTTAAATTATGTCAGATTAACTCAAAGGAGGATGAAGACAAGGATTTTAGAACTTGCCTCGAGGATATGCAATCGGATTAAAGAATCCCCCCTCCCATTGAACATTTTATTTCTAAGCAACATCTGCCTGAATCTTTGAACTTTGTGGTCCTGAAAACTGTGGACAAATAAGAGTCACATATAAACATTCAGCAGCAACTTTAGAGACTTGAAACTTATTTTATTTACAGACTTCCAACTACCTATCCTATGGTACTTAATTCCAGTTTGGACTTCTCTACATATGTCTAGACTATATACCTTTAATGAGAAACACCTGGGAGTCTCACTCCAACACACAGTCACCTTCAGAATAGCCACTTACATGGAATGTGCCAAGGACAGTCCAGCGGTGGAAAGACTCTCAGACTGAACACTGTCCTAATGGGAAAATGCAGCACTTTGCTGTTATCTGAAACTGGTATTGTATTCATTAGTTGTTACTAATGAGAGTACATATCCTAATTTACAGAAATATTGTGAAAGGAACTTTGAAAGAATTGATTATTGGAGGCTCAGTGAGCACTAACAGAAGCCATTAAGGTCCAACTATGCTTTTTTTTTTACCATGTATGATTCAGAAATGTGAATACTATTTCTTATAGCTTTTTTGAGCCTACAAAGACACTATGAGTCAGGCATCACCTGTGAGCCTACAAGCTTGAATTTTTTTTATTGAGTGTCTAAGTGGTGACTGAAGGCTAAGTCCCATTACTGTATTTATACTGAGAATTATTTAACATTTGTGTTTGAACTTAGAGTTATTTGATAAAGAGCTGTTTCTTCTATGTAGTGGAGACTTGAGGGACAGTCCCATGCAACTTCATATCACACTGGCACTTTTGAGAATTGCTTATGTATATAGTATTTGTACATTTATTTAGTAGTTTTTTGAAGTCAACCAGTCTTGTGACTGCCATCCTTTTCTTGTGCATACCATTCTGGTAATTGTTCATGTCGTACAAACCCCCTACTATTGCTACATGGTGGACCCACCTGAAAGCTGGCAACTAGCCTATCCACTGAAGCTGTCGTTCTGTAATTTGGAGATCTGCTGTAATTCTAGAAAAACTCCAGACCTTGACGATCTCTCTATGCTGTCACCCAGAGAGATTCTGCAAACCTTAAAAAGCAGACTTCTAGAACAGGAATACCATATCTTGTTGGGCCAAGCAAATAAATCATGCTCACCCCTTTCTGTCGGAATAGTACCAGAACAGGGGCACATAGCTAAATATCTTGAACTATTAACTGAACCCCAACAGAGATGGATTATTACAAGGGCCAGATGCAATACTTTTCCATCGGCCATTACAAAGGGTCGCTACTTATCTATCCCTCTCCAGGAGCGGGTCTGTCCACACTGTAAAAACCAAGTGGAGACTCTTGCTCACATTATACTTGACTGTCCGAGTTATGTGGGTATTGGAATTTCTCTCCTTGGCGGGTCTTAGACAAATCTGAAAGAGACTCTGACAACTCTGTTGTGGAGCTTTTGTTAAATAACACAGAGGCCATGCTCTTGGAAAAAATAGCAAAATTTCTTTTACAAGTGACAGAATTTTCTAAGTAACGTCCAATGCTAGATACAGTTTATCTGTCTGTGTTTTGAATGTACGTTTGATTTGTACTTCAGAAATGTCTGTAATACTCTGGAGCCTATTTTAATATGCCTAATAAAGGTTGTTGTATTGTAACTCCAGACCTCACCTTGACCTTGGTAATCCTGTAGCGGAGGCCCTGCTTCATGTGATGTCTCCAGTGAAGGTGAGTGGAGTGACCTCTGGGAACTGGGCCTTTCCAGTAGCAGCATTTGAACGGTGGAATTTGTTCCTTGTGCTGCTACTGAAAAGGCCTGGCACCTGCCTAAAGTACAAAAGCCATTTCACCATGCAGAAAACGGAGCTTGGAAATCTAGCCCCAGCTTAAACCAAAGAGAAGAAATTTTGTGAATAAAATCAGCTGCATATACTTAAGAAAAGAACTCCTTATTTGTTTGTTTGTTTTTTAAACAAGCAAGTACCTCACTAGACCACAAGCACTTTTTAAAAGTATAACCTCAGAGTTCTTCCTTTCTGAAATAGGTAGAGGAAAGTCAAAAAGCAGAATGCTTTTCTTTTCCCGGGGACTGCAGTCTGAAACTGACAAGAGCTTATAAACCAGGCCTACTCTGCTGCTTGGGGGAGCTTTATAACTGATTGTTTTAAAACCAAAGTGACACCAGAAGGGGTCAAGTAAATAAATATGCATGCCTCACCAGTTCAAAATAATAAAATTCCAATGTGTGCAAGCCTGCTTGTTGAACATATGTTTGAGGCACGGCTAAGCCATCTGGCTCAGTGTCAAGCATTTACACCAACTGCAGTCTTATACTACCTGACAGCAGAAAAGCTTTATTCCCTTGGTGTTTAGGCACAAATGGAGAAATATTATTGAAATGATTATCTGCATCAAGACTCAGATTTGGTTTGACATTTAGCTGGCTCTGTTTAATCCAAAGGGTTGTCTGAATGAATAAAGAGAAGGGTTCCTCCAGAAGACGCTGTGAGCGGCAGGGGTTTGCTGGTGGGAAGAGACAGAGAGCAAATGATTAATGAGAGTGAAGGACTGGGTGGACCCTACCCACCTCTACCCAGACCTTGGTGCCAAGAACTGCATATAAAATGAGGACTGTGTTTTCCTCCCTCATGCCTTGTCAGGAAGAGTCTCTGCCACCTCTGGGGCCTCGTTTATCCAGCCTTGAGGAAACAAAGGGAAAGGATGCCTGGCATTCTTTAACACTCAGAAAGAGCCTTCTCAACAAGAATGGCTATCTCTTTAGCATGCTCAAGCTAACACAGCAAAACATAGCAAAATAGTGGGGGTGGGGGTGTCACAGACACCCAGTGCAGGCTGAACAGCATTGGGGTCATTTAAAAAACAACCACCACCAAGGTAAGGATTCCGATAGGCCCCCAACCCCTATGTGTCTGCATCAGAAGAGCACCGTGAACACACACACACACCACTGAAAATGAGTCTTTTTATGTCAGCACAGTCTCATGAACTCACAACTAATTTGCTGTGCACTTTCTCTTGTTCTAACCTACATCACAGGGTTGTTGTTGTGAGGATAAAATCAAGGGGAAGGGATTGATCACATACTGTGCTTTGTGTCTGCATCAAGATAAAAGTGGGTTGTAAACATCTGCGTAAATAAATTTTTTTAAAAATTGGTGGTTTGTACCATTTAAAAAATAGTGTGTGTGTGTGTGTGTGTGTGTGTGTGTGTGTGTGTGTGTCTGTCTGTCTATATGGGTTGACCAATCATTCTTGACATAATTCTTGAATTAATCATGTAAGAGACATGCAGTTCTCTATCTTTAAAAAGCTGTCTTGTATGGAGTGTCCAGTCCAGCTTCCCTGTTTATCTTAGCAAATACCATCGATCCAAGTTTCCGGAGGGCTGTGAGAATGAAAAACGAATACGCTCTTCCTCTTCGGCTGTTTCCACATGGTCAGCCAATGCACCCCCCCCCCCGGGCTATTCCAATGAATGGCCTGGCTGGCTCCGCAGCTGGTGGTGCAGCCTTCGAATGGACTGCGCTGCTCCCAAACGCCTTCTGCCGTCTTCCGTCGCTTTGTGGAGGCCAGGGAACATGCTCCCAAAGCCAGAGTGACACCTCTGGGGTCAGAGGCCAGGAGGCGTGTCCCCTGGCCTCCACAAAGTGACAGAAGGCAGCAGGAGATAGGAGGCATCTGGGAATGGTGCGGGAAATACGCCAGCTTCCACCTGGTCCCATTCGCTCGGCACCGAACGGGGAGCGAGGTTCAAAAACACCAGTGGGGGGGTGGGGGGAGAGAACAACACCACATTGTTTTGGTGCCACTGCCTGTGTGAAGGCTTCCCCCCAAACAGTGTTTTACCAGGCCGAAATCAGTGTTTGAGAGGATGGACTGCATATTTAGTTGGTGAACATGTTAATTTGTACTCACATTATACCTACTTTTTCACTACAGAAATCATTCACTTTCTGGATTGTCTTGTCCACACAGAAAAAATCCAATTGCAAATGATTGCTGCACACCAGTAGCCCATGTGTGGATGAAGTTTGAGGGTTCTGATAAGGAATATCATATGCTCAACAGGCTTTATTGACAGAAAATGACAACATAGAACAGTTTTCATTCTGAAATTTTTTAAAATGAGAAAAAATCAGTTTTAGACAGTGGTTATAAACCAAATCACTTGGATTCACTTTTCAATTGAAAGTAAATGTTATGGCACCAGAGCATCAAATCAAGTCACACTTCCTAGCTTTTTTGGATTGAAAAGGAGGTTTTTTTAAAAAATTACAATGCTGATTGTTGATTTAGATTTGAAATCAACTGTGTGATTTGGATTTAATATGAATGTTAGACATGATTTCCCCTCTCACTCTACTTTTAATTAACATTTTAATTGAGAATTAAATGAGTTCTAATGAATACAGTTGGTAACCTAATTGATTTTGTGCCACAGCCTAGTGAGTGATCAGTATACAATTGGCATTTTAATATAGAATTATCTCATGTCAAACAATTAACAGGTTCATAGGGACAGGTTGGCTAATGCATGCAAAAAGCAATGATTACCTTTTTGATAGAAAGCAACATTTTTACAGACACTTTGATTTTAAAATTCTTTTATTTCTCTTGTCTTTTGACACCTGTAGCGTTGACCCTGTGCAACTTGATCAATATAGACCAATTGAAATTTGCAGCAGTGAATTGAATTTATTAAAAAATAATTAATAGCCTACATACACAAAAATGTACCTTATGTAAAAACTCCACCATAATTAGATATTTATAATGCTTCTATTTATAGCGATGCATTGGATTCCCCTTTTAAATGGGGTGTTTAACTGAATCTCTTTGAAATTATATTCTTTTATCGTGTTAAGAACAATGAACAGATGAGAAAATATATTATGACATAGTTAAACACAAGGCTATAATTTCTAAACTGCATAAATTACATGTTTTCCCCTATTATGATCCAGACAGACAAAATGAACATTTTTTGAAAGAAAATGACCAACGCATGATTAATTGCAAGCTCGCAGATTTTGCAGCTTCAAGAGTAAATCATCAGCTAAGAAGTGCTAACTTGCTAAAATATAAACTAATTTTAGTCTCTGGATATTAAAATATAATCCATCTTCTTCCTCCATTGGGAAAGCTAATTAGAAATTGTGACTGGCATAAGGAGAAGAAGCTGAGAACACTGGGATTAAATTCACTTGCATAAAATCTGAATTCAAGAAAAACTGGCCAGTTCTTTTCACATTTTACAATATTGTGGGGAAAAATCCTTTAAACTAATTATGGTGCCTCAAATGTGCAAGTAACAAATGAAAAAAAAAACCATAATTAGAAAAGAAAGTGTGTTGGTTAGGAGACAGGGGTCATTCCGTAAATAGTTCCAAAACTGAGAAATGGTTCAAGGTCATGGGGATATATCTAATTACACACTGATTTTGTGAAGCAAAATCCCTATGCAGTCCATTTAACTCCCCTACATTTTTCCAGGGTGCCAGGAACCGCACTTTGGCAAAATAAGGATCAAGAGTGACAGGGGAAATCTGCAGAAATTGCGCCCCAGTTTTCCAAAGACTTAAGTCCCATTAAGACTTCAGAATTGGGTAGTTAGATATACGCCACTTTCTCTGGCTGTCCTGACCTGGTCCGGCAATTCTGATCCCATTTCCATCAAAAGATTCATTCTGATAGTTCAATCGACTCCAGTCGAATATTAGAGTCTACTATTAGCATCTTAGAGATCAACAAAATTTTCTAGGGTATAAGCTTTTGAAAACTTTCCCACTGGAAAGCATTTACCCTAGAAAATTTTGTTGGTGTCTGAAATGCTACTAGACTCAAAATTTGTTCTGCTACTACAAACGAACATGGTTGCTTCCCTGAAGATATCCAGATGGACATTGTGTGATTCAGATGTGTTTCCATATCTTTGAATTTATATGACTGCAGTTGGACAATTATTCCACATGCAACTCTCTCGTATTTGACTTGACTGAAAAAATCCCACTTAGTAATCAAACATTTCCAGATTTCAAATTTCCCTCTTCCTGAATATGGATATGCAACAAATCCCTCACCTGACATTTGAAGCACCGTTTTCAATATTTGGAATCTATGGGAGGGCTTTCAGATGATTCTCAGTGCTGCCCTGAACAGATTTCTGAAGAACAGGTTGTGTGAAAAAAAATCCAGAGATCATCAAGCATATAGCAACTTTAAGACACTATATTTCACTTTGTATGAGAACAAATTAATTTGAGCTCATGTCTATGTATGAATGTGAGCATATCCACTCACACATGTAGCCTAGGAAGACTGAAAACAGGAGTATATATGCAAGGCCTGCTGTATTGCATCAAAAGTCTTCCTATTTACATGGTGGCAGTCCCCTCTCCCATTTGTATGTATACACTCTAAGTCAGTGGTTCTCAACCTTCCTAATGCTGCGACCCTTTAATACAGTTCCTCATGTTGTGGTGACCCCCAACCCTAACATTTATCCATTTTACAGATGGAGAACACTGATGCAGAGAGTCTTAGGTGATCCTGTGAAAGGTCGTTCGACCCCCAAAGGGGTTGCGACCCACAAGTTGAGAACCGCTGCTCTAAGTTCTGATGGAGTGATAATGATTTGTACTTGATTTTTTTGGTAGCTGGTCATTAACTAATAAATTAAACTAGCTAAAAACAACAAAACAACAACACCCCCTCAATGGTGGCAATAATTTATATATTTTATTAAATTTATACCCTGCCCTCCCTGACTGAGGCTGGGCTCAGGGCTCCGCACAAGCATTTTAAAAACAATGTTACTTCTACATAAAATTCACAGAATATATCATTAAAACTCGAGATGGTTGACAAATTTGAGCCTTTGGAGGACTGCCCAGCCCAGCTTCATTATGAATCATATTAAAAACTATCCAAGCTTGGGCAAGTTAAGAGTGGGGGGCAAGGCAAAACGATAACATTTTGCTTATTGTAGGGAGGCCAGGCAGATGATGACAGAGCATACAAGTGGCCTCAACCAAGGGCCAGGTAAAACATCTCTATCTTACAAGCCCTGTGGAATTGTTTCAGGGCCCTGGTGTCAGCTGACAGAGAGTTCCACCAGGCTGGAGCCTGGGCAAAAAAACCCCTTGGCTCTGGTCAAAGCAAATCACACATTCCTCGGGCCAGAAACTACCAGGAGGTTTTTATTGGAGGACTGGAGTGCCCTCTGTGGACAATATGGAGAAAGGAGGTTCCACAGATATGATGGTCCCAGACCCCTCAGGGCCTTGAAATTTATAACCAAAACCTTGAACCTGATTCAGAATTTCACTGGCAACCAATGCAGCTGCTGAAGCACAGGTGTTATATACTTTCTCACCAACACACTGGTTAGAAGTCTAGCCACTGAATTCTGTACCAATGTGTTTCCAAGTCAGTCTCAAGGGTAGGCCTGTGTACAGCAAGTAGTCTAATCTGGAGGTGACTGTCATGTAGATCACTGTGGCTAAGTCAGGGAGGCTAAATAGGGGGCAAGCAAGCATGATGAAGATGGTAAAAGGCGATCCTCACTGTATTGGTGACTTGGGCTCCCATAGAGAGGAAATACTCCAAAGTCACATCCAGGGCTTTTAACAGATGCGGATGGATGTAATGCCACATCATCAAATCTTGGCACCTAGAAACCCTCCCTTGGATACCCCCCCCCCCCGGCCCAACCTCAGGACCTCTATCTTCAATGAATTTAGCCTCAATTGACTCTTTTCCAACTAACCAGCCACGGCCTCCAGATACTGTGCTGGAACATCTGCGGTGATGGTCAGCTGGCCATTCACAGATCAAGCTGAGTGTCATCAGTATATTGGTGACAGTCCAAAGCTCCAAACAGGCTGTGCCGGGGCCACATTTAGATGTTAAACAACATTGGGGACAGTTCTCCAAATTAGTTCTCCAAAAGTTACAGGACAGTTCTCCAAATTAGACTCCACTGCTCTTAACTAGTACATCATGCTGCTCCACCAGGGGTGGAGTAAGGGGGAACTGCGCCCGGGCATGCGCATGCCCTGCGCCCCTGCCGCAGCACCACCCGCCCTGGAATGCCCCCGTCATGACCCAGCCACACCCCCGCAGCATCGCGCGCCTGGGGTATTGTGCCTCCCATCCCGTTGGCGCTACACCACTGTGCTCCATCATCCCAAATTACTTTAGCAGAACAGTACACCTGAGAAGATTTTCTGCTTTGTCAAAAGTTTTCTTGTATTTAGCTTAAAAAGGGGGTCAGAGAGTCCTTCTATTCAGTGCTGGGTTTGGATTTTAGACAACTACGCATGCAGCTGCATCTGAGAATCTATACACTAGTAGGGAGTGGGAATTGAGGATAACCTGAAACTTGTATGTGATTGTTACTCAGAAAACAGAAGGGGGATCCAACTTGTGCACTTGGTAATGTGTGAATTGGTCCTTTAAAAGGAACTTCCCTGTTCCGAGACAGGAATCTTCTGAGGACACTTTGCCCTAATTGTATACTTTCCAGGGTATTCTGGGTTCCAGCATATTAGTTCTCTGCACCAGTATGATGTTTCCTGTGCTTTTAATAATTTGTTCTAGACTCAAGGAACAACAAAGGAAATGATACAAATACTCATATCACACAATATTAATTTATACCACACTGATCCCACTATCCCAGTATTATCTACGTGACTGACAGCCAGGGTTTTTCTAAGCCCTGTTACCTGGTAGCCTTCAATTTTAAATGCTGAGGTGTAAATCTGAAATTATGCATTGAAAACATGTTGTTATCAACCATCGAGTTATGACACTGGCATTATTACCTATGTGACCATTTAAAAAAAACCCTGCACACTAAAATTGTTATTGATAACGGCAGTTGCATATATTTAATTTAGCCAAATTTAGAAGTGGACAATATCAAAAGGGTCATTGATTTCAACTGAATTCATCCTGGAGTTATATATGAAAAATCTATTCTTCCAGACACAGAGAAAAAAATTAAAATGTATCTTTTATCATTAAGCAAGGTTTTATTCTCTAACTAGAAAGGAGAGTTGGTGAACTTGTTTCTTTACTGCAGAAACAAATGAACTGAATGTGCTTTGAAAATGAAGTATGCGTGTAGAAAACTTTAAAGTGAACATTCATTTTCCCCTAGGTTCTACTTATGAGTAAACCCATTCAAGAGTCTCAGTGCACATATAAGCAGAGTTGCACACCTTTACAGCGCATTAAAATTAATGGATTTGAAAAGACGTAACTCTGCTGTGGATCACACAGTTAGGGCATATGGGTCAACATATTCCAAGGCTAACTGAGCTGAAATGAACAGATGGATGAAAGTTTGAATTTTGCCCCAAACTGCCTTTATGAAGAAGAAAGTATTTCCACAATGACTTTTTTTTAAAAAGCAAGAAAGGCCTTTCAATTAACTATTTTCACCAGATGAACAAAGTTATCTGGTAAAAAAAGTAAGTCATAGAACCCTTAAGGAATCCCAAATACACTAACAGACATCGAAGCAAAAAGCACTAATATGTGCTTCTGAAGTGTGCTTTGTTGTCTTTTGTCAATGAATAGGCTTCACCCTACTTGCCCTAGGCAAACCAAGGGGTATAACACGCAGGTATAAGTGTCAGTGTCATTATGGTTTCCAATCTCTGATAGGAGTTGGATGGCAAAGGGTGTAAATGAAGACAGAGTTCAGTCAAATACATTTAAATGCGTTATGATCATCAGACAGGCGTGCGCACGCACAGAAGAGTGACTTCTGTTTCATGCAACTACAAAATAATTAAATTAGAAAGTGGCAGTGAAAATGGGTGTTCTGCCTCTCTTGTTTATTTCCCTCAAAGAGCAGTGTTTGCAACATAAAATACCAGGTCAACATTCACAATTTGTTTAAATTTGTTCCATTTATGTGGTTGTACAGTGTATATATGAGGTTAAGTGAATGTGATTTTCTGATTGAAAACATTGTTAACATATACTCCATCCGTAGTGATAAATCATACTGTAAAAATCTTATTAACATTATAAACATTAAATGTAAATAATCAGTGCATTACAAGGAAACTGCAATATTTTGCATTGCAGTAGCTACCTTTCTGTACCTGGGTATATATGGTTTTCCTCAGAG
This sequence comes from Sphaerodactylus townsendi, assembly GCF_021028975.2. Taxonomy (NCBI): domain Eukaryota; kingdom Metazoa; phylum Chordata; class Lepidosauria; order Squamata; family Sphaerodactylidae; genus Sphaerodactylus; species Sphaerodactylus townsendi. The sequence continues at coordinate 38,697,003 of NC_059426.1, read as the reverse complement.
GATAGACATCTTCTTGTTGAAGACTGCTGCACTTTTTATGAGTCTCAGCTGCAGAGATTATCTAACCCCTTCAGAACCAGAAAATGACCAAACTCAACAGTCCCTCCCTCAGTCATTTCTGAGGCCTCATGCCCTCTTTTGCCTAGGCACCTGGGTTGTGTATTCAAAATATCTGTATCTCAGGGTGGTTCACTACGAATTATTTAGCCCAATTAATCATAATACAGAACTATAAGTATTAAAACCGAGTGGAACCCAACCATAAAACTGACGCAGTTTGGTAGGTTACAGATCATGTGAATGACCAGATCAGAATTCCAGAAAGGGAAGATTCACAAAAAAACCCCCTCCCAAATACTACTGCTGCTGCCTTCTGTCTATATTTTAAAGAGAAGACAAAGAACCCTCTTTACTTCCTGACCACCCTCTTCACTTCTTGTTATGTTTTGCCCTGAGAGAAGATCTGAAGCTGAGTCACATCAGGCTTAGTTTAACCCTGCAAATTATATCACTTAAGGTTTCATGTAGTATGTGTCTCTTTGCTGTTATGTGTTCCTTGTGAAGTTCATTTTGTATTGAGACTTTACTTGGCTCACAGCCACTTCCACTGATATGACAGATGAATGGAAAATTACCACTATGTCCTCATAAATTCCCCCGATAAACACTTCATGGGATAACTGTTGTGGATATTTTTGGGAGGTTATTATTTGGGAGGTGAAATTTAATTAGTTAAGCAGTTTAAAACTTTTGATCCAGTAAAAAGATGCTCCCAATGAATTGGGCAAAGCATTTTTCAGAGGTGCTTATAAAAGCTGCAGATGACAGAAATCTTAGATGAGGTATTCCACCTTCTTTTACACTTCAAAGGCCTGCTGTGAGATGATGTGTGCTGTGACATACAGATGCATCAACTAAAGACAAAGGAAGTGTGTATTTTTCTTCAGTATGAGTTCTTAAAATTTTTTATACAAATGGGGCAGGGCTTAGTGCATTGCATACAGAAGGTCTCTGATATCACCAGCCTGAATGATTTCCTCTACCAGACAGAATTTTAAAAAGACTCACCTATATGGGCCAAAAGTCCTACTCAATATAAGGCAGTTTCATATGTTAATTAACCTAGCCTATTATTAACCACTAAGATTTTTTCCTTTCCTTTTAAAAATTCAGATGATAACCCTTGATTCTTTGGTTAAAATCGGTGGCAGTTAAGAATACAGGTCTTTACATATAGTTATGACAAGAGAGTTGTGAAAATCTTGATGATCTCCATAATGCAATGCCCTTTATAATGTTTATTTAGAAGAGTCTTTGAGAAAATAAACTTTATACCACTGTGAATCTATGTCTACATGACATTTTTACAGAGACTAGTCACTGTTGTCTCAGCTGATTTTTGCTTACTAGGGATTTATGTCTAGTTGCTGCTACAGCTAGGCTGTTTCATCTCTGTTGTATGATTGCCATTCCTCCATATTTTATTTATATTTTACATTTGTGATATCTGAAATTCCACACTAACCAGGCTGCTAGGATCATACAAGTTCTATCTTGACCCTGCTACATTACTCTGATTCATGACTAATGATTAGACACAGTGAAGAGGGTCTCTGTATTGGAGGGTTGAGGATATCTGTCTAAAACTACCCGTAGCCTCGTTGTATTCCTGCTTGAATTCAGATCCTGAAGAAATGAACTGAGATATATAAACTTACATTGTAATTTACAAGATTTGTCTCTTAAACATATGGTTTGAGTGTGTCCAGCTATTCATTGTTTTAGGGGGAAAGTAATTATTCATATCAGTTTTGTATTAGAATATTCATTGATCTTTGAGAATTGATCTTTGAGAATTTTGAGAATTTTGTGAACTTTTAATTAAACTATGTTCCTGTCTTCTGGAGGCTAACTGATAGTCAACCACGGTGGACCCCCATTGCTAAAAGACTTATATTACAACACCAGAGAGATAAATGTCCACCTCCTGTAGGCATTTTCCCCATGGACATAATATTCAGAGGGAAAACCAGAATCAAACATACCAGGGTATTGTATACAAAATGCAATGCTAAGTATATAATCTAAATTTAAATCAGGAATTTGTGAACAAAAATTGAATTCCAATAGTGAACAAAAATTGAATTCCAATAAGCCTTAATATTGTCAGACCTACTTTGAAAGATGAGTTCTTTTTGGGTTATAAAGAACCCATCTTTCAAAGTAGGTCTGACAATATTAAGGCTTATATGAAAAAAGTTAAAAAAATGTTCAAAATGTTCAGTAAGTTTATCTGATTGTGAACAATTTTTAATGCATCACAAATTCGGGAGCTAGTGTGGTATTGCGGTTAAAGCATCCGAATGGGAGAGATCCAGGTTTGAATCCTTACTCAGCTGTGAAAGCTTCGGCCTGTGACAGCTACTCAGTCTAACCTATCTTACAGGATTATTGTGATGATTAAATGGAAGAGAGAAGAATGCCATTACTTTAGGTCTCCATTTGGGGGAAAGGGGATATGAATGGAGTAAATTAATTAATTAATGAAAAGTTAACTTCATCAGGGTCTCATCCCACTCTGTCTTCTACTACAATTCAACAAAAACCTTTGGGTTGTTTTCTTCTTCCTAGCAATGTCTAACCAATGTATTGTCGAAGGCTTTCACGGCTGGAATCACTTGGGTGCTGTGTGGTTTCCGGGCTGTATGGCCGTGTTCTAGCAGCATTTTCTCCTGATGTTTCGCCTGGATCTGTGGCTGGCATCTTCAGAGGATCTTCAGATCCTCTGAAGATGCCAGCCACAGATGCAGGCGAAACGTCAGGAGAAAATGCTGCTAGAACACGGCCATACAGCCCGGAAACCACACAGCACCCAATGTCTAACCACTTAACAAAAATAAGGAAGAATATACATTTTTATGCAACAAATGTTTTATTTTGTGCTTGCAAAATTTCCTAATATAACAGCCATTAATTTCTCTGAAGAAGACAATTATTTTAACTACTGCTATACAATAAACATTTTTTTCTTTGAAAGGTGCCCTTGGTGGACATCTCAGCTTTATACATTTATGGTTCTATAGATTCTTTATTTTGTAGTGATTTTTACTCAGTGCTGATCATGTACTAGTTTATGGCAGGTTTACACATTCAAAATTTATGGGGGACCCATAAATTCTCCTCAGTCATTCCATTCATACATAAAGTTTCCTTTATGTCGAGGTCAGTCACATCTTTCTGTTACTAATGTGGAACAGTTTGGGTTGATCACTGCTATTGTGGACAAGCAAAACCCTACGTCCTTGATTTCCCACTAGCCTCAGGTAGGACACATGAACTTGCTCCTTGTTCTTAAAGAAGGAACTGTACTTTTAGTATTTGTGATTGAGGTTTAGTGGGTTTTGCATGCATTTTCTTGAAGATCAGTATTATTAATCCAAGAGTCTTGAAAACAGATCCAAAGGAAATGATAGGTGACGAGATTGGTACTGCTTCTCTGAGCACCAACCAAGACAGTCCTCTTTTTGCATTACTGTCAATGACTTTTTTCTCATTAGAGTTGCCAGTAGACTCAGGCCCTTTCCGCACGGGCCAAAAATTGGGGGGGGGGGGGGGTGGGGGGGGGGGGGGGGGGCCCGGGGGGGGGGCGGGGGAGGGGGGGGGGTGGGGGGGGGGGGGGGGGGGGGGGGGGGGGCGTTGGGGGGGGGGGGGGGGGGGGGGGGGGGGGGGGGGGGGGGGGGGCGGGGGGGGGTGGGTGGGGGGGGGGGCGGGCGGGGGGGGGGCGTGGGGGGGGGGGGGGGGGGGGGGGGGGGGGGGGGGGGGGGGGGGGGGGGGGGGGGCCGGGGGGGAGGCTGGGAGGGGGGGGGGGGGGGGGGGGGGGGGGGGGGGAAGGGGGGGGGGGGGGGGGGGGGGGCGCGGCCGGGGGCGGGGGGGGGGGGGGGGGGGCGGGGGGGGGGGGGGGGGGGGGGGGGGGGGGGGGGGGGGGGGGGTGGGGGGGGGGGGGGGCCTCTGCTGGGGCCGCTTGCACGCTTGCATGCGAACGGCCTCCACCCCCACGCCGGCAGAATTCTTGCCGGTGTGAGGACGCATAGAGGCCTGTGCAGAAAGGGCCCTAGAGAAAAAAAATCCTTTCCCTATAATAGAGGGTTAATGTGTGGAAATCGACAGCTGAAGCTTTTCATGGAGTGGAGGAAAATTGTATCACCTGGTAAACAGCATCTCCTTAAGCTTTAATTAAAGAGATAGGGCATTTTTCTTCAGGCCAAGTAGAAACCCTCCAGCCTGCTGCTTAATATTGTTGGTTGTTGATTCATGATTGTTTGATATATTTGTGTTGTCCACCACCCTGAGCCCTGATGGGAAGGGCGGGATATAAATTGAAATATAAAGTAAAATTTAAAAATAAATAAAAATATGCTCTGAAATAATAAACTAAATACCTGTGGACCGATTATTTTGCTAGCTAGATCTGTGTAATGGACAGGGAAGGAGGGAGAACTAACTAAGGGTATAATGGGAACATATGAATATGTATGCATATATTTTACCTACCATGTGTCAGCTGTGGTTATGTCAAGCAGTTAAGTTTAAAGTGATTATAACAACTGATTAAGCTTATGAAAAGTATGGGATGGGTGAATCATGTACTGGTCATTATGTTACAACAAGTATTCTCAAGTATTCCAGCGGCTAATTTGTATTGTACAGTGGATAATTGTGACTATGTTGGTTGACTTGCAAGGGACTTGCAGGGTAGGGGACGTCCTGTTTTTCCTTTCCCTGCTGGTCCTTGGACTTCCAGTTGTGATGTGCTTGGCGCACAAAGCACGAGTGACCACTCCAAGCTACTACAGGTAGCTTTTCTGGCAGTGAAAAGGAGGAAATTGAGTTCCAACAGTGGCAACTCCACTTCTGACAGGTGGAATGTAAGGTATGGGTCTCATGCAAGCTTTCTGGTCCAAGGTTTCCTACTAAAGCCACTGCAGCTGGGCAATGGAAGGCTTAACTTGGAGCAGGAAATGCACCAAGACAGTGTGGTTTCTGCTCTGTATTCTTGAGTTCCAACAGTGGCAGCAACTCCACTTCTGACAGGTGGAATGTAGGGTATGGGTCTTCTTCAATAAAGGCAGCGAGGTAGGGGAATTTATAGCAATTTTAAAATATCCTAAATCAGAAGCTTTGGCCATTTATCTTTTTATAGATTTATAGACTGGGCAATCTATACGTTCAGCTAAATCTATATACAAACTCACTTCTGCCAGTCAGGTATTCAAGCAAGTGAGACATGAACACCTGCCCCACCCCCCATTTTTGTGTATCTAATCAGTGCGTTTGCATCAGCTGGAGTCCGAGAGTGTCAAAGACTAGGAGTGGGAGAGATAAAGGGAAGGAATGTGAGTCAACTATTTCGGCACCTGCTTTTCCCTTCAGCATCAGGGAGATAAATCAATGCCATGGTATTTATTCCAGCTGTCTTTGATGTCATGAGCATGCCTTCAAGGAGGGTTTCCCCTCCTCTCATATCTTTTAAAAAAAGATTCTCAGTTACTGTGTACATGATATCATCTGCCAGTGCCTTTGAAATTCCTGCTTTGCATTAAAGACAAAGAATTCCTCTCAATTAACACTCTTGGAGAGTTTCCTGCCACGGGAACATAATTAACTCTTTGCTGGCCTGGCTAATTTCTGCATTTTAAAAAAGTAGTCTGATAATAACAAAATTGGAGCACTCAATCCACAGGGTAGCCATTAAGCACACTCGGTTATTGTGCGGTCTGCATTCAGACCACAATTACTGTCAGAGATTTGCACTGGAAGCGGCTTCGTGTACGCAAACAAGAATACCATTCATTAAAGACCTCCTCTTCAATAAAATACAGTCTATACTTTTTTAATGAATATTTGAGAGAGAAAAATATAATTTTGGCTTCAGAAACCTGCAATGTGATTATTATTCTTTTAATAAAGAGTTTCTCCTGTACATTTACTGTCAATTGTACAGAAGACAGCAGAAATGAGATGGATACCTTGAGAGGCAAGGTTTGAGGAGGGGAAAAAAATAGAAAAGCAGAGTTCATAGCCAACTAAGTGAATATTAAATAAGATTGTCCCAGAGTTGCCATCTAAAGGAATAGTGTTTCTATCCTGCAGGTTTTAGAAGTATTCATAGACCAGAAAATTGTATTAAAGGAATTCACAACTAGCTAAATACAGAACGTGAGATCTTATAGAGATGTATCTCAGTCCTAAATATACTAATTTTAAAGCATTTAATACTAATTTCTAATAATTTAATATTGGAGAAGAAGGAAAATCATAAAGTATTCTAGAGCTGGCACTCCTACTTCAATATATTTCCCCCCAAAGACTTACTAATTTAAAGACAGTGTATAATTGTGTTATACTGTGGGTGATACAAGAACCTTTTAGTTGCCTTTTGCAGAAAGTAGGAAAGGGGGGAAAAACCATCCAAGCTCACCTTGTATATCAGTTTTTTAAAAACGAAACACCGATGCTATTTTCTGTGGACTCTGAACATAGCCTCAAGGCTCCGAGGTCAAAGTTAAGAATGTGATAGTATATATCATTTTCAGTACAGATCTGTAACAGATATATTTGTTCAATAAGACATGAGCTTATATTTATGGCTCTGTGGGTAACATTGGAAATCACAGTTCTGGTAAACATGCTGTGGATATATTTCCCGTAGTCCACTTGAGTTGCTTTGCAATCCAGAAGTCAGTGAAGGATAAGGTGTTAGTTATGTATTTCATGTTTGACCTGAAGAAGTTTAGTTTTAGGTGTATTGCAGGATCAGAACCTTTTGGCCAAGGGAGGCATTTCTTAGAAAAGCACTATGGACTGTATAGGAGCATTACCCCACATTCCTATTTAAGAGGAATTTGAGGGAGGTGATGGATCCATTGCTAGACATTCTCCCAGCTTTCTTGCTGACAGTGAGAGGCAGAGTCTCATTAAGCTGACAAGAAGGAAGAGAGATCAGCACCAACATACATTTGTATGCAGTAATCCACCAATGCCTGTGCAGTGAATTATAGAAAGGACCAACTATCTTTCAGGACCAGATTGCACCTCAGTGCCACTTTGATGAGTATCATTGTAGCCTACCCTGTTTCCCCGAAGACATCCCCTGAAAATAAGACATAGCAGAGGTTTTGCTGAAGTGCGAAATATAAGGCATCCCCTGAAAGTAAGACATAGCAAAGTTTTTGTTTGGAAGCATGCCCGACGAACAGAACAGAAAAATCAGACATCCCCTGAAAATAAGACATAGTGCATCTTTGGGAGCAAAAATTAATATAAGACACTGTCTTATTTTCAGGGAAACACAGTAGAAATAGCATAAGAGCCACCTGTTACTTGTATGGCAGCTGTACAAGGCACCTTTGGTACAATAGTACCACTCAATAAGGTTCAGAATAGGAGATTCCTGTGCCATTTTTGTATGTATAATCAAATCAGTCATGTTGAGTCCATTTCTTGAACGATGAACAAGTTATTACTCTTTTGAAGGCAGCAAGGAAGTAGTCTGATGCTATGTTTAGGGAGTTGCCCTGTTATAAATGATGGGGAAAAGGATGAGAATGTTATTTGTTATTTTTACTACAGCTTATTTGATTCTTATATATCGGCACTGATATTTATTTTTCCCTAAACCCTTTCCCCCCCTTTTCTTTCTGGCTCTAGGAGAAAAAGGTCAGGCATAGAACTGTAGTGCTCAACATCTTGAGGCATAGAAAACAGGACATTTTGGTAGTTCTGCAATTGGATTCCTTTTGCCTCACACAGTGCAGGTTTTTTTAAAAAAAAATCTGGATACAAATTATCAAGAGTTGAATGTTTTTTTTCGCCTTTAAATTTATATGGAGCATCTGTGTGCTATAATTTGGGGGTGGGGGTGGGAAAGGGAAGAAATGTATTTGCCCCAGTCTTCTGAAATGACTGTGTCATTGAATGTTGAAAGAGAAACGGATGTTATCTAAGGACGCTGCAACCATTTTGTGGATGCAGGTCTTTTTTCTCACTAGCCTCTGGTTGCTAGAAAGAAAAATCTTCACGAGCAAAGCATTCCCTGCTTATGTGTGCCACTCATGCATGGAGTGAAATGTGTTAACCTTTAAACAATTTAGAAGTTGGTGCAGTTAATAGGCAGGACAGATAGTTACAAAGTCCTGATTAACTACAGAATTCAGAGACAAGTGAAAACTTGTACATAGCGAGAGAAAGAGACAGCAGCTATTACTTACCAGCTTGGAAATAACACAGGTATGGCTCTTGGTTGAATCGGATTTGGAACAGCAACATTGCCCTCTTTTGGCTAAACAGTGTACGGAGTGTTTACTCCTTCCAAGAAGTTGAAGGATCCCCCCCCCCCACCAAAAAAATTGGGGTGATACAACAGCAAGGAAGCTGAACAGCATAAAAATTGAGATAGATTATGGCAAATTAAAAAATCTACATGGACTGTTTTGCGTTCTGCCTAAGGATTCACAAATGTGCAGAGACGTTGGACAGATATGCAGCCTCCTTTCTGTGCTTTGCTGCTAGTGGAGAGTGAATCTGTTGGGTTGATTTCGTTTTTTAAAAAATTAAGTACACAGAAGAAAACTCTGTGGTAGTCATGAAGAATATCTCATTATTTACACATTGCTGTGTGAAAATGAAAGAGAATAATTTCACAACTGGGCTTGTGAACTGTGCCAAAGGTAGAAAGTTTGTTAGAAACACATGCAGAGGAAAAGAGAGATGATTCATGTGCCACTTTGTTCCTACTGTATTGCCAGCAGACAGTGTCCCTTCCTTATATCGTATTATTTTCGCTTTGGAGATTAGATCTTTTTCATATGCAGTTGCGGTAGGATGCTGGACTGTTTTGATGACCTTTCAGTGAAGATGGTTAGCGGTCGCCAGCCTGTATTTCGGAACTGTCTGTAACGAGTGTTTGGTTTCAATTGGAGACAGCAAGGAACTCTCTTCATTCTGCCTAGTGGGAATAACCAGGAGACATTTTACTTCCAGACATCGCTATCCCAAATGGTGCGCCTTGGTTTTATTAGGATAAATTGCAGTTGTTTGTCATGCTCTTTAAGAGAGGAAGAGCATTTCTTCCATTCCACTTAGCAGCCACTGTATGAAGTAAATATATGGATTTTTCTCCTTCAACGCCCCCCCCCCCCAAATCCTTGCCAAAGAATCTGATAATACATTTCAACAACTCTGCAAGCAAAGCCAGTACAGTCATAGATTATAGAGCAATAAATCTAGAGGGGATGTTTATGTATTTAGTTGTTTCGGATATTTCCTTGCCATCTCTTCAGAGACCAGCTTGAGATGGCTTACAGTTAAAATCGCCACAGTCTGAAAAAGAAGCTATTAAAAATAAGCCATTAGAAACAAGCCATTGGACATGGGCAGCATAAAAACTATCCATTAAACAAACCAGGCCAATAAAAGTTTATAAGGGAACCAATTAAAAGCCTGGGTAAAAAGATGTGTTTTTGGCCTGGCACCTAAAAGAAAGTAAAGTAGGCGCCAGGCAAGCCTTAATGGGGAGGGTATTCCAAGTAGGAGATGCCACCACAGAAAATACCGACTCCTGTTGCCACCCACCTCACTTCTGAGTGGGCACAGAAAGCAGGGCTTAAGAGGCAGATATTAACTGGTGGGTTAGATAAAGTATGGGAGGAGAAAGCACTTCACACATCCTGGTCTGGAGCCACTTAACACTTGAAAGATAAGAGCTAGCACTGTTAATTGTAAAATTGGGCAGCTAGTGCACATCTTCCAGCACTGGGGAGATATGATCCCTGTAATTCCCCTGACAGTAGTCTGGCTGCTGCATTTTAGACCAATTGAAGTTTCTGAACCATTTTCAAAGGCAGCCACACATTGACTGCATTACGTAGATAAACTAGGATGTGATCAGAGCATAGATCACTGTGGCCAGATCATGCTTTTCAAAGAATGGTCATAGCAGTAAGCCAGCTGGAACTGTTAAAAAGGCGCTTTGAGCCATGGAGGAGACCTAAACCTCCAATAGCAGGACAAGATTCAGTAGTACCCCAATCTAGAAACATACTCTTTCAGTAGGAGAGCAACACAAGACAGGCTGACTCCTGAACACCTTCTCAATTGACCAACAACTCCTCAGTCATATCAGGATTGAGCCTCAGTTTACTGGCTCTCATCTATCCCATTACTTTCTCCTGGCCTGTTTTAAGAACTTTCACAGACCCAGATGGCTTAGCTGATAAAGAGGACTAGAGTTGGGTGTTGTCTGTATATTGGTGTCACCTCACTCTAAAGGGTGGTTTGGAGGATCTCATTCCAAACAATTCTCAGTCATCATTTCTATGTAATTGAAAATTTGTTCATAATCTAAACGTCTTGCATCTAGACCACGTACATTACTTGATGTCTCAACAGTAGATAGGCTCAATCGATTTAAAAGCATTGCATTTCAGGTCATCTGAGGTAATGTAAAAATTCCGTTTGTGGTTCTTTTGATGTTCCAGTCATCAGCTGAAGAGCAGTTTGGAAACTTTCAAAGATTTCATGATAGGTATGGTCATAGCATTAGAGTTAGGCCCATTAATCTCAATTATTTTAATATAACTTATTTTGCATGTGATCAGTAAGTTTGTCAGGTATGGCCTGGTAACCTGTGGGAAACTGGGGGGGAAGGGGGTCAGAGACAACATGACATCACTTCCTTGAAAACCTAGAAGTGACATTATGCCTCTCCATGAATCACTGGAAACTCTATGGTTAGAGAAGATGGATGTGTCTTTTGGGTTTTTCCTGCAAGTGATATTATGCCAATTGGCTTGACAGCCGTAAAAAAAAAAAGACATGGGTAGTATATTCCCCACAGGAGGGCTTGTTTATTTAAAGTGTTGATTTGCTCACTTTTCTCCTGACTGTCTCAAGATCTTGAATCTGTGGTGACGTTTACCATCGCATTATATTTTATAAAGAGATCAGAAAGCAGCACCATGTAATGCATCAAATAGCCTTGAAGATTTCTTCTGGTCCAGAATAGCTGTTTTTCTTTTGGGACCAGTATTTATTTGCCCAAGCTGTGGAACAGTCATCTGAGAACTCCCAATTTAGCACCCTGTTATAGATTATTTGAAGTGTTTTCATTAGCATAGTATATTGAGAGTTGGGCCAATCATCGGACAGCCACTTCCCTCATTGTATTACTGAATCAAGGTTGGATTCAAAATAAGTATGCAATGTGATTATAGCTGGGTGTCAACTAGCTGCTGTGCTGAAATAGTCGTGTGGTAATCAGACTTTGAACAACAGACAGCAGTTTGCAGTTATATTTTATTTTCTATTATTCCCAAACTAGCAGAAACAATAACAACAAAATTAGAGGCAATATATTTGCTTCTGTGACCATTGTACTGAAGGAACCACAGCACAGAAGCGTAGACAAAGATTTCATGCTTTAATCAAACTATAACTTAAGGCCTCAGTCCATTCTCTGCTTTAGTTCTTTTTTTTTAAATGGAATGCATAGGTTTGGAAGGAGGCATTTGTCTTCTGATGCTTTTTATTTTAAAACTTGTTTCATAAGCAACCTAGCTCTCTTGAAAAGATTTTCCTTTACTGAAGGTACTGCTCATTTTCATTAGTCACAATGCATCAGTTGGAAGAATATCTACCTTCCCCTCACTGGCAGTTCTGAAAAGCTACCGAGTCCCTCCGCCCCCACATGATACTGATGTTAAAACACAGGGCGAAGCTTTCAAAGTGAGTGGTTGTGGGGGGAACATATTTGTTTTTCACTTCTCCAAGGGGGGGAAAAAAACAGAATGGAGATTTTCTTTTCTTCCTTCAAGCATCTAAAAATCCTCTCATTGTTTTATATGAAAGCAAGACAAATGGGTATAAAATGGTGCTGTGTGTGTCAGCAGAAGAAAATATGCACACAATCCAAACACAGCTCGGTGTAGTGGATATTCACTCTATCTCTATTTTAATTTGGTGCATGGCACTGTAAAGCAGACCTGAAATCAGGTTCCTCTTACACACTGCAATCTCACTCTCAAATAACGATGGTACGAATTGCTTAAGAAAAAAATGTGATTAAAGTGCAAAATTAACTCTCAATCGTTCTTTCCACAGACTGTTGTTTTTTAATTGAGTATCTCTTACTGCTTTTTAAAACCAATAACCATCTCTGGATGTAGCATATATTTAAAACAAAATAAGATTATGATTTAGCTGCTCTGTTGAAAGCACATAGAACTTGCACAGCCTCTCCCATCGAAAAGAATCCTCAGTGAATATAATAGAATGCAAAAAGTATTTCTGTCAACAGAAGAAAAGAGCTGCTCTGTTTTCTTATATATAACTTGTGATCACCCTCCCCGCCCCCTGCTGTGTTTGATACTATATATTCTAGGCATTATGGAGCAGCAGTGGCGTAGGAGGTTAAAAGCTCGTATCTAATCTGGAGGAACCGGGTTTGATTCCCAACTCTGCCACCTGAGCTGTGGAGGCTTATCTGGGGAATTCAGATTAGCTTGTACACTCCCACACACGCTAGCTGGGTGACCTTGTGCTAGTCACAGCTTCTCGGAGCTCTCTCAGCCCCACCTACCTCACAGGGTGTTTGTTGTGAGGGGGGGAAGGGCAAGGAGCCCCTTTGAGTCTCCTGCAGGAGAGAAAGTGGGGATATAAATCCAAACTCCTCCTCCTCCTCCTCCTCTTCCTCCTCCTCCTCCTCCTCCTCTTCTTCTTCTTCTTCTTCTTCTTCTTCTTCTTCTTCTTCTTCTTCTTCTTCTTCTTCTTCTTCTTCTTCTTCTTCTTCTTCTTCGCCTTTCTCTTTGGTTTTAAGTAGGACTGCTCACTTTTCCCCCTAATCAGGACCCAAAGAGTCTTATTTAATTCATGCATACTTTCTCTTCAATGGAGACAAAACTTGGCTTACATTGTTCTCCTCGCCGCCATTTTATTCTCCCAACAACCCTCTTAGGTGAGAGTGAGACTGGTCCAAGGTCACCCTTTCTGATAACAGGACTACTCATTTCTACCCCACCATCCTGTAACGTGATGACCCTCTTCCATTACCACATCTTTGTTGTCCATCAATTTGTCTATAAAATCCTGTCCCTGGGTCTCATTTTTTAGTCACACTCTTGATCCAAAGAGATAGAATCCCAGACCAGGCTATAATGCAGATGAATAGGTAGACTGAATAGTTGTGTTAAGTAGGTTCTTGTGACTTTAATCATATAATTATGAACTTGGTCTCAGAGTGCAGATTTTTTTTAAAAAAATGAGAGGGTGGGGCTAGGTACAGAAAAAGATGTTTTGAACAACTTGACAGAAAAAATGGAGGGGTTCAAGCATCTGCGGCTTTTAAGTTTAACTCCAGCACAGGACAAGAGAGGTCTACAAAATGATGCATACTGTAGAGAAAGTAGGTAAAGAAACTTTTCTCCCTCTCCCATTAACTTGGTGTCACTCTATTAAACTGATTGGCAGTAGATTCAAGATGGACCAACGTGTGGTGGACTTGTGGAAGTTAACTGTCATCCTATGTAATGAAGGTTTTATTGGATTTAAAAGGAGGTTGAACAGATTTATATAAAACAGATCTGTCATTAGCTATTGCTTCTGATAGCTGAATATGAAATTTGGGCTCAAGCAGGGGTGTAGCTAGGGAAAATGGAGCCTGGGGCAGACTCTGAATTTTCCACCCCACCTATGGGCCCCCGTACCCCCGCACCCCCTGCGCTTCACTTAACTTAGCCAGCGGCGGGGCCTGGTGGGGTGAGGCCGGGCAGGGGTATCCGGCAGCAGCCTCTGCTGGGCCTGGTGGGGTGGAGCGAGGGTGGATATGGAGGTGTGCAGCGCCTCCAGGTCCCTTGCCATGCCTGCGCACACTGTTCTGCCCCCTCTGGCTTGGGCTGCCCCTTGGGCAGCACCTGGAAAGCACACCCATGGCCCACCAGGCCAGCCAATGGGCCCAGGCCTGCCGGGGTGGCGCATACACATCACACCCAGACCTAGCCAGGCCAGAAGTGTGAGGGGCAATTTTCCTCCCCCCACGTGACTCAATGGGGGCTGCCCAGGGCATTTGTCCCTGGATGTCCCCGTTGTAACTATGCCACTGGGTTCAAGGCACAATGCTTGAACTGTCGGACATTGGAAAATAGCCTGCAGGTGAGAGTGATTGTTTATGGGTTTTGCTTGCAGGCTTCCCTGTGGCATTTTAGTTATCACTGTTAGAAATAAGGTGCTGGCCTAGATGGACTATTGGCCGAAGTTGATGGTTATTGTTTTGCACTGAACAGAGACCCATTGTTCTCAACCTAGTAGCCCTTCAGCACGGCTCATGCTAGTATTGGGATGCCTCTTATTAAATGGCCATTTTTAAAAACAAATGTACTGCTTAAAGGCTCCAGATGTCCTCTGCTTTGTTACTCCCCCCCAGCCCCACCAATTCCCTATCTCTTGACCTCAATTCATACCTTGCTCTCAATACCACACTCCCCAACCTCACTCGTCAGTGTTGTACTTTCCCACTCCCCAGCACAGAAGGGAGATTAGAAAGGTATCACCATCAGCTTCCCATCACCAAACTGGGTTCCCGGAATTCTAGCTCTTTGACACATCCCATGATCAAATGACTGTTGGAAACTTGGTGTAATATAGATAGATGCTCCTTCCAGCATCAGGGCCATGGGAGAAATCCCTCTTACTGCAGCCCATCATCTGGGTCATGTGTTGATAGGGCTGCATCTTGTTCAGCAGTCTTCTTCCAGGAACAGCGAATGACTTGGTGATGGAGTATGAGATAGGCAAAGGCTCTCCCTGTGCCCCAGTTCATTGTCATGGTAAGCATTTTGCAGATGTGAGGGAGGTCTGGCACTGACATCTGTCACCCTACTGCTTGCCAGGGTTGATTTGACTGATCTGGCTGGCTAGGCGGGTATCCTACCTCCCTCACGGCTCCATGTGCGTCCCTCCCAAAGCTGCACACTCGGTGGAAAAGGACAACCAGCCCAGATAGAAGGAGTGTACCATTTTGCAGTCAAGGGTATACAATAGTTGTGTTCCCCCTGCTAAATCCTCCAAACACACTCATGATAAGCATTTCGTCACTTGATCATATGGAGGAGTCTTTTATTTTAGCACTCAGGAACGCTACACTGTATTGCGAGAGACTAAATAGCTCTTCAGTGTACAGCTCTAGCAATCCTGGCTTCAAGAGAAGGAATCCAATTAATCAGCAGGGTCATCAGAGTTCTTAACAGGTTTCATAGTCCAACTTGCTAAGTCTGTCATTGGCACAAGCACAGCTATCCTCTCAACTACTTCCCTAGCTGCTTTATTCCCCTAAACATTATTTTCATTTAATTCCCCTTTTGATCCTAAGGAATTTGCTTACTATTTCCTGCCAGAGACTATGTCCTTGTGCAAATGCCTCCTGACAGCAATATGCAAACTCTTATTATGCTAAGAAAGAGGTAGTTCCCTATAGCCATACATGTTGTTTGTGCAAATGTGCTTACTTACTCATGTTCAGGAGTACAAATTATTTGGATCTTAGTTTTCTTTAGAATCAGGAATTTAGGATTTAATATATAACTTTTACTAATGGAATCGGAGTGGGATTTTCTCTATAGAGATCTCTCACTGATTATTACAGTCAGGTGGGAAAAAGAGACCTCATATAACTAGCATAAATAGAATATTATTGTGAGAAATGTGGTTAGGAATTTGCATGTGAAATAGCCATACAACTCTGCAAGTGCTGCTTTTGAATTGTGCTGATCAAATGCACACACACACACACACACAAGTAATTAATTCAGGCCTTTATTGGCATTCCATGTTACAATAAAACAATTGTCCATAAAAAACAGATAAATATGTCAAACATATACACATAATGATAGTCCCGTGTGTAATATTTGTAGTTCAGACTCTTATCAATAGTGTAGTCCAAACGGACATATATATATATTGTGAGGTCCACATCTGAGCAGGATAATGGCATTTGTTTCACTTGTTTAAAAAAGTGGGTTAATGCAAGAGCCATTCCCTCTGGTAGTTGCAACTCAATCGTAGCTCAACTGCATGTTTAGAAATGTCATACAATATCATTCTTCTTGTATTGTCCCACTTTAGGCTACAAGGTGGGCATGTCTATGCTTGAAGTCTTCCTTTGGCTAAAAAGATACCCCTTAGGTTGGAAATTAGAATGAAAGCTAGAATTCTTGACTGAACAGCTGTCCCCTTGTAGGGTCAGATCCTGAATTTCATTGTGCCATTCAGAGCCTGAAATATTTATGCCTAGTAAGCTGGTATGTTATGCCTGGTAGACCTCTACTACATCTTTATTAGGAAATGAGAAGAAGGAGGATTACATCAACAAAATAACAGAGATTTGCAGTCATGCTCCCTTCCTGTGATCTTTCACTTTAGCTCTCTATATTTGTGGTTTTCAACTTGAGGCACTAGCCCATCTCAAAAGCCAGATTGATTTGCTATGGAGTTTCCCTTAATAACAACAGAAAAACTTGCATTTCATTATGTGAACTCTTCCTCACGAATACTAACACTGGGTGCCATCCGACTCATGTTTTATTTTATTTCTGCATCCTAACATGGCTTCCCACTCAGAGGTGTGAAAAAAAAGCTCAGAACAGACCTTGAAAGTACAACATGAGTTCTTTTTTACAGCGTTGGGGGGAGGGGGGGAACAGAATGATAGTGTGGGAGGGTGGGCAGTTCCATGATGTGTGACAAATCTGAGGCATGACAGAAAGCATGTAAATCACGGGTATTATCGGGCCTGATCTGAATGTCTGTACAGCATATACAAGTTGAAGGATTAAGTACTGGAAGAGCTTTCAGCGTAAGGAAGGTACTGTGTGGTGGTGTGACACTCTGATTAAGACACTGACAGAGTGCACAAAAAAACATTTGTTGGCATGACATGTCAGATGGATGAAGCATCAGTCTTTGTCTGGGTGAGTTCAGCTTTCTTTCAAAAGGCCGCGTGGATCAGCTACAGCGGGGAAATGGGGGAGACAAGTTGCATATTTGCTTAATACAAGCAACATGCAAAGCGTACGACAATGAAAATCAAAGTGATTTCTATAACACTGGTAAGCTGGCGAACAATGCCATTTAATGCAAGCAGCGCTCCCCTTTAGTCTCTTGCCTGCCTAAAGTGGCTCATATTATGCAGCTAATTCTGCTTCTACCTGTGACTAAATTGTGCGGCTGGCTTTACTTTTGTTTGATATTGAAAAATAAAATGATGGAAAATTGGAGCCAACAATATGTTCTGATTATTCCTGTGTTGTAGCATATTCTCTCAATGTGACAAACCATGTTTATCTCACTAGGGATAAAGAGGGAGGGATTCCTCCTGATTTAGATTCATTCATGTATGCCGCTGTTAAATAGCCACCTTATTGCTGGACCAGAGACAATGCTATATTTTTATTTCCTTTCCCATAATTATTAAGATTTCCATTTTCAGAATTTTAGCTAACCACGGTATTGATGTTGGGAAACAAAAATGATTGGGAGACTAGTTAAAACCATTCTGCCCATCGTGGCTCCTACTTTGTTCTTCTGGAGTTCCTAATCTTGCTTTGTCCTAAGGAAATTTCCCAATTGTGAATGTTTAGATATAAAAACGCCAGGCCCTGAATTGTGCTGAAATTGTTATCACCTTCCCTTTTAAACCTAATTTTTCATGATGGAAAATAGTAAATATTCCTAAGAAGCTATTCAAATACATTTTTCCAGATTTTTTTGTTGACTATTTTTTTGTTGACTATTTTTCCAGATAGTCAACAGTGCTGAAACTTTGATGTTCTGGTCCTAATGCTTGCTATGTCAACCCATGAAATGCTTAGGAATGGGTCACAGAGACTGTTACATCAGGGCAGCATCACAGACCACAGATCTAGCTCTGACCATAATAAATAGGTTGCTCTAGAAGGGAATGCATTTTTTAAAAAAAGACATATAGACAGAGGCGTAGCAAGGGGGGAAAGAACCCGGTGCACCGGTGCGTCCACATTGTTCCCGCTCGCAGCCTCGAAATGCCCCCCTGAACAGCCCTCATTCTCACACCCCACTTGAGGGGAGTGCTTGGCGCTACCTCGGCGTGTGTTGCGCACCCCCCTGTCCCCTTGGAGCTACGCCTCTGCATATAGACACTGCCAGTGCAGTGTGGCAAGGCAAACACTGAAATGGGACTGCACTTACAGATCCACATCTACATGTGCCATGCCATGTGAAAGACTATCTACACCCAGATACCTTTGCTAGACTGGAGAACATGATTTTATGGTTTATATTGGGGGGGTTCCATGGTGGGGTTCATTTATTTCTTTGTTTGTACCCTGCCTTTCTTCCCATTGGGGACCCAAAAGTGGCTTATGTCATTCTTCTCTCCTCCATTTTTATCCTCATGACAAACTGGCAAGGTAAGTTAGGCTGAGAGTGTGCCAGTGGCCCAAGATCACGAGCTTCTGGTTTCATTGAGAGACCTCCTTGCTGAATGCAGTGTGAAGCTTGGAAGATATGGAAGCCCTCCATGCAAAACTAGGCTGCTAGTGCATTTCACAACACTTTATCTCCTATGTTGTCAAAATCTTTTCCCTGTTGCTCTTTATTTCTGGGTATCCTGACCATGCCTTTAACACAGTGCCCTGTATGTCTAGAACATAAGAGGTGCTCAGCTAGATCAAACCGGGATTCAGTGTTTATTTTTCCATGGAATGTCAGAGCTAGAGAACCTCCCACATTATGCTTTATTTTGCTATCTTTACTCTGAACATAGATGTACCTTTCTCAGTGGATTTAAACTAGAGCTTAGAGATGGAGAAAATAATTTACACATTATCTGCTACAGACCTCTAAGTAACTCATGGGAAGCCCCATCCAAGGCACTCTGTGGCGGGACATGGCACCACTGCGGCTCTGCCTCACCACTTCCAAGAGGGATTTTTGGGATGCAGGGAATGAAAAAATGCAACCCCTTCTCCCTACTGCTGGAAGCCCTCCATTGTACTTACGAGACTTAGGCCACCCGAGGGCCAGGATGCCATGCTCCCTACCCTAAACCCTGGGTGGGAGCTGACTAAGGTCAGCTTCACCCGAGGAATGCCCTGAGGTGCCACCCCACACTGGCATTCAATTGGGATGCCAGCTCAGCCCAGCCATGGCCCAGGTATCCAGATTTTGTGGAGGCAGACCTGAAAAGTGGGCAGCTTGCCTCCTCCACCAGGGTAAGTGCCCCGGGTATGGCAAATGCATTGGTGCAAGGCCATATTGCTCAGTGGCGTAGGAGGTTAAGAGCTCATGTATCTAATCTGGAGGAACCGGGTTTGAGTCCCAGCTCTGCTGCCTGAGCTGTAGAGGCTTATCTGGGGAATTCAGATTAGCCTGTACACTCCCACACATGTCAGCTGGGTGACCTTGGGCTGGTCACAGCTTCTCGGAGCTCTCTCAGCCCTACCCACTTCACAGGGTGTTTGTTGTGAGGGGGGAAGGGCAAGGAGATTGTAAGCCCCTTTGAGTCTCCTGCAGGAGAGAAAGGGGGGATATAAATCCAAACTCCTCCTCCTCCTCCTCCTCCTCCTCCTCCTCCTCCTCAAGTCCTTTTGGCTCCCCCTGGATGGGATTCATGGTCTCTCTCAGGCCTTTTCCACACAACTCACCTAGAACATGTTTTTCAGAATGTTTTCCCCCCCCCCCCCCCCCCCCCTTACCATGATGTATGTCTGTACTCACCTCCTCCAAACGTTTCATGGGTGACATGAGTGGTTTTTTTTTTTAAAAAAAATGCTTATTTGTTGAAATGATGCTTCATTGCTTCATGGTTTTGATGCTCTGTAGCTCTGTTCAATCGATGTTTTGTTGGTTCAACCAATCCACAAAAAATCCTGCACGTGAACTGACGAAAACAAAGAAGCAAGGGGAAAAGAAGTGAGCTCATGAATGCGAAGAAATGGCCCCAAGGGGAAAGTTGAGTGCTGGCACAGAGGCATGGAAAATGGCAGCAGGAAAGGTAGAGTGTTTTAAATATGACTGCACTGTGAGGGAAGCCAGTTTGGAAACATTTCATCTGAATACTTTGTTGTAAAAGGGTTACCAAGCTCGGTAACTGACAGGCACCCAGAGTAGTGACCGTAGAATTTTGAGGATGCCTTGTTGATTCCCTCTGCCAGCAAATACTTTTTTGGAAATGTTCTGCTGTTTTCCTGAATTCCTGATTTACAAGCAAAACTATGTCCAGACATTGGCTAATGTTGACACCATTGATCTGCTGACCCCATGACATCATTCTATTATTGTGGGTATTAAAAAATCCTCCATGTGCCACACCACGTCTGTTTTAATTTCTGATGTGATAACTGCATGGTAGCACAGTTTGGGTAACAACTGCAAGAAGAGAAATGTGCTTACTGCTTATTCTCCTATTTATTTGCATGTCATATGGAGGTCATGTATATATTTGTTTGTGTTCTGCAGGAATCAAAAAGAGTGCTAGTAAGCTGGAAAGGGCAGAGCGGGAAAACACAGCCATTGATCTAAGTGTGTCGTTTCTTCCTGTTCTGTCTCTGCCGTCAAAAAACATCATTTACAGCTTCTCTTTGCCACTTCCTGTTGTACATGAAGTGGCCTGACTAGCTTTCCAGCATACATTATGCTATTGTCTTCTGAAATCCTTAACCTCAGCCAGCTCGGCACAATATACAGAATGCTTAAACCAAGCTGGTCTTTGTTTGACATCCAGTTTGTCTGGCATCTGACATTAGCATTGCTAAGTATCGACCTGCCAAGTGCTTACCAATTTTGGATATTGTGCCGCCACATCATTAATTCATTCAGCACCAAGCCAGGGGTGTGGGGTGAGGAGGGAAAGGGAGAAAAGAAAGAAAAGCAACTTTCTGGAAAAGAAGACACATTCCAGAAGGAGAGCCATATTGGTCAGCAGCTACCAAAAGACACAAGAGAGAACCAAGGAATTTTACGGAGGGATCACTGCTCAGAGACAGAGTACATTCTTTCCAGTCCCAAGCATCATCTCCCATTGCAAGCTGGGAGAAAGTTCTGGAGTGCTGAGCTCAACCAGAAGGAGGAGGAAGAGGAGGAGGAGTTTGGATTTATACCCCACCTTTCTGTCTTGTAAGGAGACTCAAGGCGGCTTACAAACTCCTTTACCTTCCTCTCCCCTCAACAAACACTTTGTGAGGAAAGTGTGGCTGAGAGAGTTCTGAACGAACTGTGACTAGCCCAAGGTCATCCAGCAGGTTTCATGTGAAGGAGTGGGGAACAAATCCAGTTTACCAGTTTCAGCTTCAGTGACCTTTATTAGGCATTTACAACATGAGAATGAAAAAAAAGGTGAATCCAATAGTAAGCAGTGTAAATAGTATAAACAAGAACCAGAAGACTTAATCCAGAAAATATAACAAAAATCTGGCTATAGTTTCAGTTATCTCAACCTCGGGGTTATTAAGACAAAAAAATCATTTTTGCATTAGTAGAAAGAGCTAAAAACCCAACCATGGTTAAGGCAGAAAAATCAAGCCAAAAGCTATTATATTTACGGCAAAAGACCAAGATGTGTTAAAGGGAGTCAGTATAAGATGGGCAGAAAGAACAATGGAGGAGAAGTCGATCTATATGGCTACCAATCTCGATCCTCCTTGATCTGAGATTGCAAATGCCTTAACAGACCATGTGCTTGGGAGCAGCAGCAGCAGAAGGCCATTGCTTTCACATCCTGCATGTGAGCTCCCAAAGGCACCTGGTGGGCCACTGCAAGTAGCAGAGTGCTGGACTACATGGACTCTGGTATGATCCAGCAGGCTTGTTCTTATGTTCTTATGTCAATCATACCAATGGATGTTTGAAAACCGTCCTTGAAGTATTGGCGACATAAAAGAATTGCATCTTGCTCTTGTAAATGCCCATCTGAGTTTGTGATTGAGAAGCTGGTCCAGATAATTAGCAGCACATAACTTCTGGAGAATAATCCCTAAGTACAGAGGTAAACAAGAACTCTGTGCCTTGCTCAAAAGATATTGTTATTCATGCTCAATTTATTTTTTTAATTGACGATAGATTTCAGTGGCAGTAAGCATGAGCAAGGAGACCCAGGCGAGGCCCAAGAAGGAAATCTTCGCCTCGATTAGTAGCCACCAGTCAGTAATCTGAAGTTCATGCATTGCAAGCTGGATCAAACTATGCAAGTCAGAGTGGAAGCAGAGGTGCACCCAGAATTTGAAGGTGGCAGCCCAAGCCCTAGTTTCCAAAAGGTGCTGTCCTGCCTCAAGGCAAAGGACAACATAAGGGACACAGCAGGGAATTCCAAAGATGTTATATAAAAAGCTGGATTGTAATAGTTCAAGCGTGGTTTTCCACACATGAATCCATATAGGAACCCCGTACATTAGATGTTGAACCATTTTCATGTGAAATACTTTCAGGGCTGCTGGAATAAACCTGCCGCCATTAAGGGTAAAAAACTTCAGAACAGCAGCAGCAAAACTTTTACTGTCCTTCAAGGCCTTGCCTCTATGTTTGAACCAGCCAGGCTTGTGCTGGAAAACAACCCCTAAGTATTTAAATGATCTAACTTGCTCAATATCTGAACCCTGAATAGACCAATTCATGGGATTACAAACATTTGAGAATACCAGGACCTCGGATTTTGTTGGATTAATTAATAGCTGATTGGATACCCAGTAACCATAACATTTGAGTAATAAATTCTTAAGCCCGACCCTTGAACGGGACAACAGAACTGCATCATCAGTGTATAAGAGAATTGGAACAGAGATATTATCCAAATTGGGACAATGGGAATTTATGATGTTCAAGGGCGAAGCAAGATCATTCAAAAAAAGATTAAACAGTACAGGGGCTATCATACTTAACTCCCCAGGAAACAATGATACTGGGGGTTAAGTGGCCCAATGGATTGTTTCTCACTTGGCAGGTGGGATTTTTATACAGGGACATCACTAACATAAGGAGCCTGGGGTCTATTCCAAGTTTCACCAGTGTACACCACAAAAGGCCCCTGACAACAGAGTTGAATGTTCCTTTTAGGTCTATGAAAGCTACATAAAAGACTGGATTTACCCTTCTGTACGTATTTGGAAAGGTCAGGCACTGGTTTAAAGTGGACTTCCCCTTCATGAATCCAATCTGTTCAATGCCAATAATTTTTTTTGTCGAAATCCATGAGAGAAGTTCGTTTAATAGGAATTTGGCATACAGTTTACCAGAGATTGCAAAAAGGCTGATTGGTCTGTAGTTAACTGGCAGTTGTGATCACCATTTTAAAAAAGTGGATAATAGTGGCATTTGTCCAAAAGGATGGAACCAGGCCTGAATTATTTACCATAGTGAATAGAGCTAATAGAGGGGACCACCAATCAGTGAATGATTTATACATTTCAGCTAGGGACCAGGTGCCTTGTTAGATTTAAGATTATTGATTAATAGCCTTGTGTTGTCTTCAGCAACTGGGGGGCAGCAGGGAGCGTTACCAGCAGAAGGGTGCTCATCCCCATTGATGTTGTCAGACTCATTACCGAACAGGTCACAAAAATATCTATGCCAGGTTTGAGAATCAATATTAGAGACAAAAGGGATGGATGAACACATCCCGTTGGTGACCAAGCACCAGAAACCTCTGGAATCATTCAACTGAGCTGCTTGGATAATAGCACTCCACTTTCTGCTAATTTGACTACAAAGATTTTCAGGTAGAAGGAGTGAGAGGCTCTTAAGTGTGAAATATTCCTCTGGGAGGTTAGCAGCACCTTGGCACCTATAGTCAGAAAAGATCCTTCACATATACTTTTTAATTGCCTTGCATTCCACGGTGATATCTGAGGTTGCCTTAGAAGGGATCTGGGCTTTAATTGGAGCTGCAAGGGCACCAACCAGCATTTGAGCCAGATTCTCAAATTTAGCAATGCAGTCGTTTGTGGATAAGGTTGACACCAGTGTAGTTCTGCATTGCATCAATAGAAGACTATGAAGAAGAGAGTCACTTAATTGTATGAAATATATAGTGAAAACAAAATGCAGATACATCTCCTGATGGGCATAGAGTCAAATATACCACTAGAGACATATGGTCACTCCAAACTTGAGGAGAAATTCTTAAGGATTGAATAACATCTAGGCAAGATTGCGAGACTAAAACATAATCTAAGATACTGTTGGCACGAGGCGAGATATACGTGTAGTCACCCATAGATTTAACCAGTTTACCAGATAAGACTCCACTGTCATTGTAGGAGAATGAGAAATCAAACCTGGTTCTCCAGATTAGAGTCCACTGCTCTTAACCACTACTTCATACTGGTTGTCCAGGATACAGAGTAAGACGGAATCTTACTGTGTAAAACGGAACCTTAATCTGAGGAGACTAAGGTTGCTCTTTAAGTAAACAGGTTATAGTGGGATCAAAATGGCACATAGTGACGTGTATGTAACCATTATCTAGATGGCCTAGGTTAGCCTGATCTTGTCAGATTTTGGAAGCTAAGCAACGTTGGCCATGGTTGCTATTTGAATGGAATGCCATCAAGGAAGTCCCACATTGCTATTCTGAGGAAAACACTGGCAAACCACCTCTGTTACTCTTTTGTCTGACAAACCTATGGGGTTGCCATAGGTCAGCTGTGACTCGACAGCACTGCATACACACAAAATGTATTCTGATGGAGCATGAAACCAGTTGGTCTCCGTGGTTCTTAACTGTGGCTTGATTGTAATTAAACTCATTACAAAGTTTGGGTATGGTGTGAGTATGGAAATGGGAGTCTGGTAGTTACAACCCAAGAGGACATGGATACTATCCAATACATGCCTTTGATTCTTATCTAACTGGTGTCACAATTGGGTATGGATATTTAACTAAATGAATGTATCAATGCCCCTGCCAGAAAGCCGTTCTCATGCACTGTCACACCCACGTTTTGGAAAAATTGCAACAAAAGTGATAGTTGGAAGAAATATTTAGTGAATTGGGTCCTATAGAAAAGCTAGCCCCGCTCAAAATGGCCACACAGCCACCCCGATGGGTGCTCATGTGGATAGCATCTGTACATTTCAGAGTTGTGAAAAATACAATGGATCTACATACCATTACTCTTCCCAATAAAGCAGGTACCAGAAAAGGAAACCAAGAAAATGTGAAGCAGAGGAGGATGGGAAGGTTTTGGCTATGCAAATAACCCTGGGCATATTTTTGTATTACTGCACTGCTTTGCACACAAGGGATGGGTGGGGGGACTAGGTGGGGTTAATATGCCATGTCCTCAAGTCTCTGAATCTTTGGTGTGCTTCTGTGGCTAATGCTACTCATGATCCACATTTATGATTTAATGTTCAACATTACCTCTAGCAAGAATCTCAACAGTACTGATGTTTTCTCTAGGAATCCAGAATTGCTTATTTTAACCTGTGATTGACTTGAAATGGTCACATGCCCTCTCCTGGAGCATGAGTTCACTTGCTATTTTAGTCACTTAAGTAAATGGTTAAGTGCACAATTATGGATTCCCAGGGAATCTTTCTCCTCCTTAGTGAATTCTCTTGTGTCTTTCTGTCTGCCTGTCTTTTAAATATATCTGTGGGGTAAGCAATTTTTTTCCCAGTGGCCTGTGGTGGCTCTCCACTGCCCTGCATGCAAAATATGAATAACTGCAGTAAAATCCAAGTGGCCTTTGTAGTTGAATCAAGGTTTAGGAAAATATGTTTTAGGATTAATTTTGTTTTATTTTAACCTGACTGAAATGCCAGAGTTCCAGGAATATCGATTTTATACTGTATACCATAAAAAGCTATCATTCATGGCGGAAGAAAGAGTAAAATCTATTCTGCGGAAAACTAATGCACACATAGAATCACTTCAACACATATTTTAAAGTACATTATGCAATACATTAAAAATAATGATTTTGAGACAAATTAAGCCATAACAGCCTCAAATCAGTTTGCCTACACAGTTAATATGTTGATTAATGTCCTGTTAGAACCAAGACACTCATTTTTATCTCATTATTCAACTCACTGTTTTCCCAAAGCTATTGAATAAAAATGTAATTATTGCTCTAAATTATGTTATTACTAACTTTCACATGGTGTTTCTTGATAAACAGCATCCCAAATAGTGGCGTCTAGTAGAGAGACAGGAATAAAAGCCACATAAATGAATCTAGCCATTTAAAATATGTATAGGAGGAGTATTTGGGCAAATAAAAATGGGTAGGATTTTTTTTTAAAAAAAGCTATACAAACACAATATGGGATTGAATGGTTTAAACACTGTCATGATAGATCTTTCATTTTTCAATTAAAGGGCAATTGCTGTGGAAAATAGGATTGTTGTTCTATTTAGGCTGCAACGAGATGGTAAGAGTGACGCAGCCCTGTGTCCTCTTCTCCTTTTCCCTTGGTTTACATTTTGTAATGTAAAATGTATGATAGAATTTCAGCATGTTAAGCCTTTCTCCATTCCTACCGCACTTTATCGTCTTCCACTTGTGGGCAGGGCTGGGGAAATATACAATGTGATGACACAACTTGCACTTTCCAATGCTAAGCACTGGTGGAAAATGAAAAGGAGGCAAAGTGGGGCTGCTGGTTGGAGCCGTAGCCACATGGTGGCCTTAACATATAGGTCTGGCCTTAATATATGGGGAAATCCCTTCATAATCCCATATTTATGGATTCTTATCAAAGTAATGATCCCAAAGGTCCTCATGTTAGTGCTCTTTCACTTTTTTTCTAATATCAGATGTCTCCAAGGGCCATTTGTGGGTGACC
Source organism: Sphaerodactylus townsendi (assembly GCF_021028975.2). Taxonomy (NCBI): domain Eukaryota; kingdom Metazoa; phylum Chordata; class Lepidosauria; order Squamata; family Sphaerodactylidae; genus Sphaerodactylus; species Sphaerodactylus townsendi. The sequence goes on along the minus strand of NC_059426.1, from coordinate 38,670,132 downwards.
TTTACCTAAAACAAACAAATCTGGTTTGCGTGTCTGAGTATTTTATGGAACACTTCCTGATTTCCTATCTTGTCAAAGATATTACACAAGGCACAATAGCGGAAGCCTCTATGAAGTCTTCAAAGATAGCGGCAACAATGCTCCTCTTCACTTTTATTCTAACTAAGCAGGCTCTTTTCAGAGTTATGATTTTGACATTATTATGCAAAACTGTATTTTCGCGTATTCATTCCCACAGGATTGTCGCCCGCTTCCTGTGAAGTTATCTAATTCGATCCAAAAAGAAGGCTGCTGAATTTTTGGCACTTGTGGTTTCTTTTGGTTTCGTGATTAGGCATGATACATTTTAAATGGGGCCCGAAAGAAATCTCCATTTGTAGGTAATTAGTCCAGTGTTCTTTTCTCCCTGTGTGTCTCTGTCCTCCATTCTGGTTGAAATTAAGAAATCAGCCAAGCCAGAAAACTTGGATTAAGCTGCATAGATGTCTCTAATTATCCTGGCTCTAAGCTTGCTGTTCATGAGGATGACTGTAATTTATAAATATCTGTAAACTGAGGCAGACTTCCTGGTGTGCACAGGAGTACGTCCTTTCAATGTAAATTCAGAATGCCGATACAAAAACAAATAAATGTGGAATACAGATACAAAAATAAATTAAGCTTTTAAAAGTCTCCTGGGTGGATGTATATATGTCTTCCTCTGCAAGATATATGTTAGTCTTATTATAACTGCCAGTTTTCTCTTGGCATAACAGGACAAATCTATTAAAACAGTTAGGCAATGTAGTTATTACTTAAGCACACGAACAATGCAGGGTGGGGGGGTTGCCATTTCGTTACCAAATCAAGATTCCTTTGGCACCCTCCATTTAGACTTCCTAGAATTGTCATGTACTTCAGTAACCGCTATCTCTTTATTATAGTCCATCCTAGTTAGCATCTCATCTTTTTCATGTTCCAGAACGCTCAGCTCTTGTTTGTGTCAGTCTTTAGGCCACAACCGCGGTGACAGGGACATATTCTCTCTTCTTTGCAAAATTAGAAACCCTCATCCTGAACATTTTCTAGAGTAGAAAAGAGCTTTGGTATAAATTGCTTGAGGAAGGGCTTGGGAGGGGGAAAAAAGCATTTCTCTTGTTCTGTTAAGGTTTACATTCCTGACCCTTTAATAAGCCCCTATTACTTGCAAGTGAGATTAGATATAGTAATTCGGCAGAGTGCTCAACGGCTATTGTGCGCAGCCAAGTCCAACTAGTCTCTGTGTGTGCTATGAGCAAAATTGCTAAGAGTGTTTTATCTATTCAAACTAATATACTTGATTTGTTAGAGGAACTCCATTTCTGGATAGTTTAGAGCACAGGTGTCAAACTCGCGGCCCTCCAGAGGTCCTCGCGGCCCTCCATCATGCTGGCAGGGGATGATGGGAACTGTAGTCCGTAACCTCTGGAGGGCTGCAAGTGTGACCCCTATGGATTAGAGTACATATAGTTTCCTAATCAAGTCTAACTAGGATGGAGGAATATACAGGACCTGTGTCCTGCCCTCATGATGGCAAGATGGAGAAGAGAGTGCGTGTGCGAGTGGAGGAGGAGAAGGAGAAGGAAGAAGAAAGTTTCCTGAGAACTGCAATCTATACATCACAGAGATAGTGTCAAAGCAGTAGAGAATGAATGCTCAGTGACTTGATCCTTCTATCTCTCTGACTCTCTAGTCAAGTCTGTCACTGAAGTCTGATGTGTTTGTTTGTTTTTTAGATTTATAGGCCGCCTCTTCCCCGAAGGGCTCGAGGCGGCTCAACAACATGGCTGTTATTAACAGCAACTCAACAACATCTCGCGTAAGCTTGGTAAAAACTCCGGCCTTAATTACATATAATTAAAACAATCCAAGCCATTCAACCCGTATAAAACAGTTCAAACAGGCGCCCGTTCCTAAGGCTAAAAGCAAGGGAAAAGAGGAAAGAAGAAAGGGAGGGAACAGGTGGGCCCAGATGGAATCACAGCAGGCCCAACCGAGATGACAAAGATGGAAATTCGGCAGAGTTTCAGTGGGGGGCAGTAGAACAGCCCTTCACTTCCACCAGATCGTGTGCAGATGTCAACTGCTTAGAATTGCGTGGTAAGTGTCTAACTTCTTGAAACAACCTTTGAACGCTGACAGAGGCAATGTTCACGATGCTCATTCCTCTGTATGTCTTTGCCCTGCCATCAAAGACAGCACAAAAGCAGCCATTTTTCTCCAGAGAGAACCGGGTCCCCTGTCGCGGAGATCAATTGCCGTCTGGTTAGTAATGCCGTCACCTTTCTGATAACAACATTAAAGGGCTGAGAGCTCTCATTACAAACTTCGGCAGATTATGTACAACATGTTTGCTGTGTGGTGGGAGTAAATGTCCTTCACAGCAAGATTTTTTGTGCAGATGTATTTCTTCAAGCCCTCCTTTCACTTTTCACTCTCTCCGCGGAAAGCGAGACCTCTTCTAGCATGATTTATTTTGCTTAGCGGCTACAGCAATTTGCCAATGAGCACAACTTTGCCCTGACATGTTACCTCTGCCCACAGTCAGTCTTCCCACTCCCCTTTGAGGCTATCCAACTCCCCTCCATATTGCCAGCTCCATCAAGTGAAAGAAAAGAAGGTGACTCATCCTCTGCGTTGATATATTGGTTGACCTAATAATAACAAAGAGTGCTTAGAAATAACAAACCTTTCTGTCCTCAAGCAGCAGAAGCACCAGGAAGTGGGGGGCGGGGCGGCAGCAAGAGAATATAGCACAATGTCCTCTTCTTTGGCAGTGTGTGACCCAGGAAATCACTTTGCTCTTTCACTGCAGGGATGGTATTTTTGAAATAGTAATATCAATAAAAGTTCAGTTTAAAGACTAAACCAGCAGTCTTGATTACCAAGTGTAATGAGATCTGTGCCTTTAAGAATAAGCTGATGGGTGGAGTTAAGGGAACAAGGTCCAGAGAGTTCTCTGCAGAAAAACTCCATGGCAAGGAGTGAGCGCCTCCTTGTGTGTAAACAGAAGAACATGAGAAGAGCCCACTGCAAGCCCACAGCGCAGAGAAAAGTCTCAAGGTAAGCATCCCATGAATAATGGACCTTCCAAAGTCTCACTTGATTGGTCTTCCGAATACTGAAAGGCAGATAATCCAGGCTTTTTAGAAAAGGGATTCAAGAACACTAGCACTTGACCAGTTCTGTTACAAAAGTACCTCTCTGTTTCTTGTGAGCTAAATATGACACTGATATCTTTGAACTAGTACTTTCAAAACTATTACAGAAAGCAAAGAGATAACCGAAATCTAGCCATTTCGCAGTCCCAGAACCCAGCTTTGCTTGTCCTCTAGGAGATAGACTGAGATACTATATCTAACATACTGGCATGTATAAGTGCATGTGTGCAAGTCAGTTTAATTGGAGGGGGGGAGATAATTTTAAAAAAACTTCTACAGCTTCTGATGTACATGAACAATAATTGCCTAATATATCCATAGAGACATGAGGCTGGGTATAACTGAATTAATTCAGAGAAAGAGTGCTCATATGGCTACCAACTTTCAGGTGAGGCCTGGGGCTCACCTGGAATTACAACTGATCTCCAAACTACAGAGATCAGTTGCCTTGGAGAAATGGCAGATTTGAAGGGCTGACTCCACAGGATACCATTGGGTCCAGTAGAAACTAAAGTTCACAAACATTACATGACCACTGATTTCCCTTGCCTCCTCAAATGCCTCTATCTCCAGGTACTGCTCTCAAATCTCCCGGAATTTCCTAAGCTGTAACTGGCAGAACTAAGTGTTTGTCAAAAGCCAGGCTGGCAACACCAGATTCAAGCCCTTTTCAAGCATTACATTTCTTGGGCTTCTGTCTCAGGTTCCACAACAGCATACTATGCGCAACCCTCTCAGGGTGTGCAATTGCCAATTTGAGTGAAAAGGACAATGTGCATATTTTGCAGCTTCTGTAAGCACTGGCACACAGTCTCCAAAATCTGGGTTCTGGGGACTGTGTGTTGCAGCTGGAAAATAATCATTTTACTCATTTTGCACATGAAGACTGTGTGGTCCAAAAGGATCACCTGTAGCATGCTCTGTCAGTACACAAGGAAAGGAAATGCAAAGCCTGAACAGAGCTATAGAACTACTCTTACAAATGGAGACTTGCCTTTATCTATATATGAGGAAGGATGTAGGTACAGGGCTGTTGAGAAGGAGGAGGCATGAGAGATTCTTAGCTTGATTGAGAAAGGTTAATTACATGTGAAATGAGGCTGGGATTCAGCCTGTGTTTGCTCTAGCTTTTGTGCAATGTTATATCAACACTGGGATTCTCTGTTCCTCTATTAGCAAAATCAACCCGTTTTGTTTGGTTTCATTTCAGTGTTGTTTTAATCCCACTGAACATTTATACTGTTATTTAAATTTTGCTAAACATATGTGGATAGTAAAATACCTACAGAATTAAACTACCCGAGGATACGCAAAGTGATGCGGTCCTCATAAAGATTTGATCTGCTAATTAGCCATACCAATTTTATGGATCATTGCCACCCACTTAAAACATACTGTTATATGTTCATAATCTTTTCATAATGAGCTTTTATGGAGAGCAGAGGCCAACCTCAGTGCAATGTTTTTCCTCTGCTTATTCTCCCACCCCCCATTTTTTTTGCATGCACATGCCTAGTTAATCACAACTTAAGTCCACAAGGATAATAGGCAGCTAAAGATTATTAAAATACTTCTCTTTCCTGCCCTATATGCAGAAGTATTAGAATCATGGATCAAAAAAAGGGACTCTTGAATTTTACGTATCTGTGCAGCCCAATGTATCAATGACCCTTCCCCATCTCACCGTGAAGGCCACAGTGGTGAGTGAGGATGGTCTTCTTTTCCAAATCTTTCCAGTTTTAACGCTAGTCTGTCCTTGCCCATTCCACCACTTCACAACACTTGAAGTTAATTTTGTACAGTCCCCTCACCAGAGGTGTAGGGAGGGAAAATGGTGCCCGGGGCAAAACCTGCTCTGGATGCTCCCCAGCATCCCCATCCCTGAGCAAACCCCCCCCCCCCAATGCCCCACTTACCAGGTGGCGGTCCCAGGCAGCCTGGAGGGGCCGGGTCGAGGGGCGGCCTGTGACGGCCCCATCAGGCTGCTCATTCAGCCGGTGGAGGCACCACCGGCAGAACAAGCAGCCTGGCATGGCAGGGCCAGTCGGGCCCAGGCCCAGGGAGAAAGGAGAAGGGGTGTGGGGGTGATTTTCCTCCCCCATGTGACATGAACAGTGGCTATCTGGGGCGTTTGTCCCCAGGTGGCCTTATGGAAGCTCTGTCTCTGCCCCTCACTATTTCTGTGTTGTGGTCCTGTGTTGCTCTCCTGCTCTCTTTCAACTTCATTTCTCCACTCACTCACTGTGTCTCCAAGCTTTCCTTGGCCTGCAGTCCATTGATGTGCGCTTCCTTGAAAGCACTGTGCCCCATTCTCTCATTTTTACTCACACCTTAAGCTTTTTGGTTTTTACATTTAACACACCCCAGCTCTCAATTTTTAATCTGTTTTCTCCATCCTTCAACACAACATTTACCCTTCTAATCCCTACATTTGATTCGTCTTACTTTTGTACCTTTGTCAAAGTTATCTTTCAACTAGCGAAATCTGGGGTTTTTTTTAAATCAAAGACTGTACTATTATTACAGCATTTGTTGACATCTATATATAGAACTTACAGTGCAATCCAAAGGTGTGGTGGAAAAGCAACATTAGAGAAGAAGAGTTTGGATTTATACCCTACCTTTCTCTCCTGTAAGGAGACTCAAGGTGGCTTCCAAACTCCTTTCCCTTTCTCTCCGCACAACAGACACCTTGTGAGGTAGCTGAGGCTGAGAGAGTTCCGAAGACCTTTTTTTTTGCATTTCATCATGGCTCTCTATCCAATATTTTCTTGCTTTCTTGCATGACCTCCACATGTGGTAAAAAGATGCATCCATATTTTGGCATTTCCAACGATTCCCACTGTATTTGCTATTGGTTTGCACTATGTCTTTGGGCAAAATATACGATCTATGAAACATTTCATACCAATTCTGTCTTATTGTTTGACATTCTGAAACTTGAATTCTTTAGCCCATAAATCCTCCCATTGCTCCATATAGATGTTTTCTCCAAAGTTTTTTTTATCCATTTCATCATACAGTCTTTTACCTGCTCTGTTTCAATATCATATTGCAATAGAATTTTGTAATTTTTCCCCAAATAAATGTCCTGTTATTTGTAGCTATTTATTATTCAAAGTCCGTTTTCCTTCTTAGTTGTCCTTCCTCTGCAGCTATATGTTCTTTAAATCTTGTTACCATTGGACAGTACAGCCATTGGATATTCTTTCCTTCCTTAATCTTTTCCCTGGTTTTTATTTTTCCTTAATTATCAATCTTGTTTTCATAGGTTATAATATCAGTTATTCATCTTATACTTCTTTCACAATAAATATCAATGATAATATTGGAGGATTTATTTTACTTCCACAGTGATACCCTATCCTTAGTAAACTATCTCTCGGAACATGTTTCCCATCTTGGATTTGTATTGTCTGTAGATAATTATGCATGCCTTATTTTGCATCCACTGTTTCCAATTTTACCATTCTACAATTGGGATCAAGAATCCAGTCCATCACTCCAAACTAGTGCGGCTGCTTGATAGTACAGCTTTATATTTCATGGCTAAACCATTCTTTTCTTGGATCGTGTAATATTTTGAATCTCACTCTTATCTTTCTTCCACTCCAGATGAAATTGTTGATTGTTCTCTTCTATTTCTGGAAGTTGATTTCCTCCAGACAATTCTATTTGGGATAACATTTGTTGGGGAGGGTGGGGGGAGTCTAAAGCTCTTTCTTCATATACATCCCGCGATCCAATCTGCAGCAGAAAGAAAATGCACTGGAATAGAGAACACAGCCATTGTCACCATCCAAACTGCTGAATTGAGCCTTGTCTCTGCTTTGGATTTGTCTCCCTGCTTAGATCACCATATTCACTCTAAGAATATAAGAACTAGCCTGCTGGATCAGATCAGAGTCCATCTAGTCCAGCATTCTGCTACTCGCAGTGGCCCACCAGGTGCCTTTGGGAGCTCACATGCAGGATGTGAAAGCAATGGCCTTCTGCTGCTGCTGCTGCTCCTGAGCACCTGGTCTGCTAAGGCATTTGCAATCTGAGATCAAGGAGGATCAAGATTGGTAGCCATAGATTGACTTCTCCTCCATAAATCTGTCCAAGCCCTTTTTAAAGCTATCCAGGTTAGTGGCCATCACCACCTCCTGTGGCAGCATGTTCCAAACACCAATCACACGTTGTGTGAAGAAGTGTTTCCTTTTATTAGTCCTAATTCTTCCCCCCAGCATTTTCAATGAATGCCCCCTGGTTCTAGTATTGTGAGAAAGAGAAAAATTTCTCTCTGTCAACATTTTCTACCCCATGCATAATTTTATAGACTTCAATCATATCCCCCCTCAGACGTCTCCTCTCCAAACTAGAGTCCCAAACGCTGCAGCCTCTCCTCATAAGGAAGGTGCTCCAATCCTTCAATCATCCTCGTTGCCCTTCTCTGCACTTTTTCTATCTCTTCGATATCCTTTTTGAGATGTGGCGACCAGAACTGAACACAGTACTCCAAGTGCGGTCGCACCACTGCTTTATATAAGGGCATGACAATCCTTGCAGTTTTATTATCAACTCCTTTCCTAATGATCCCCAGCATAGAGTTTGCCTTTTACACAGCTGCCATGCATTGAGTTGACATTCCCATGGAACTATCAACTAAGACGCCCAAATCCCTTTCCTGGTCTGTGACTGATAGCACTGACCCCTGTAGCGTGTATGTGAAGTTTGGATTTTTTGCCCCTATATGCATCACTTTACATTTTGCTACATTGAACTGCATTTGCCATTTCTGAGCCCACTCACCTAATTTATCAAGGTCCGCTTGGAGCTCTTCGCAATCCTTTGTGTTTCTCACCACCCTACCTAATTTGGTATCATCCGCAAACTTGGCCACCACACTACCCACCCCTACTTCCAGGTCATTTATGAATAAGTTAAAGAGCACTGGTCCCAAAACAGATCCTTGGGGGACACCACTCCCTACATCTCTCCATTGTGAGAACTTCCCATTTATACCCACCCTTTGTTTCCTGTTCCTCAACCAGTTTTTAATCCATAGGAGGACTTCCCCTCTTATTCCTTTATTGCTGAGTTTTCTCTCTGGTGAGGAACTTTGTCAAAAGCCTTTTGGAAATCCAAGTAGACAATGTCCACTGGTTCCCCCTTATCCCCATGTCTGTTTACACCCTCAAAGAACTCTAGTAAGTTTGTAAGACAGGACTTGCCTCTACAAAAGCCATGCTGACTCTTCCTCAGCAGGTCTTGCTTTTCTACATGTTTAATAATTTTATCTTTAATGATAGATTCTACTAATTTGCCAGGAACAGATGTCAAACTGACTGGCCTGTAATTTCCTGGGTCCCCCCTAGACCCTTTCTTAAAGATTGGTGTGACATTGGCCATCTTCCAGTCTTCAGGGATGGAGCCTGATTTCAGGGATAAGTTGCATATTAATGTGAGAACATCAGCAATTTCATGCTTGAGCTCTTTAAGAACTCTTGGATGAATGCAATCTGGGCCAGGGGATTTGGTAGCATTTAGTTTATCAATAGCTGCCAGAACTTCTTCCTTGTCTACCACTATCTTCGCTAGTTCCTCGGATTCACCTCCTAAGAAGCTTGGTTCAGGTGCAGGAATTTTCCTCACCTCCTCTTGGGTGAAGACAGATGCAAAGAATTCATTCAGCTTCTCTGCAATCTCCCTGTCATCTTTTAGCACACCTTTTGTTCCTTCATCATCTAACGGGCCTACCGCTTCCCTTGCTGGCTTCCTGCTTTTGATGTACTTGAAGAACTCTGCTGCCAAGTCATGCTGCAAACCTTAATCTGTGCCTACCTTGCAGATTACTCTGGTCCGGGCTCTAACCACCTCCCACCTTAACTGCTTCATTCTCTCTAGCATTCCGTTGTCACATTCTCGGTCCTCTTACTTCTACCCAGAACTGACATCAAAATAAATTCACCATCCATCATTCGGACCATCCATGCAATGCTCCTCCTCAAATGTCTGCACAGGCTTCCGGTCCTCACCCAAATTCAGCACAGACTCCTTGTCCTGTAAGGCCTTTATGGTCTTGCTTGAGTAGGTCTTATCAATCAGCCCTAATATCCCTATCTATACCTATATCTATACTTATATCTATGTTGAGAGAGAGAGAGATCCCTGCCTGTGACTTTTATTCCTCAAGCTGTACCCCTCTCAGACATCTGAAGGGCTCTAACAGTGCAATTCAATGAAGTCAAATCCCAGAAATAATCCAGACTAGGATTGTACAATAAGAGTGTAGTCCTAAAATGAATCGCACTCTTTTAAACCCACTGACTTTAATGAATTTGAAAAGGTGTAAGCCTTCTTAAGAAGCCCTGTGGTATAGAATGGTAAATTGCAATACTGCAGTCCAAGCTCTGCTCAAGATCTGAGTTCGATCCCAACGGAAGTCAGTTTCATGCAGTCAGCTCAAGGTTGACTCTGCCTTCCATCATTTCTTTGTAGGTAAAATGAGTACCCAGTTAGGGAAAATGTTAAACAACCCTATAAACATGGTCTGCCTTATATATGTCATGATGTGACGTGACCCCATGGGTCAGCAATCTTTTCTTTTACCTCTTCTTAAGATTACATTTTCAGACTGTTTAATTACTCTGCCCCTTTCCCCTCATTGCCCCTTATACCTGCAAACCTCTCCTAAAACAATTATGTTGTGCTATTTTTTTAAATTTTCTTTAAATCCCTCTTCAAAATATACCATTTCTATGGAAACCATTGACTTTAATCTTCATTCAGTCCCTAAACTAACCCTAGATTTGTGCTGCTGACCTGAAAACATATTTTTCCCCTCTGCACCTTTACCTTCGTCTTCCTCTACTCCTTCTGTTGCTTCCCTGTTGACGAATTTCAGATTGTAAGATCCTTGAGGCAAGGACCTATCCTTGTTTGCTGTTCTGTAAAAAGCCATGTCCAGGGATGACACTATATTATTGTTGCTGATGTTATTACATCTGCAAAGTGAAACAGGAAGAGAAAAACTGTATAGCTCTTCTTGGAAAAATCCGAAGAAGCAAATTTGGGATTCTTGACTCTACTCTGACTTTTCAGTGTGGAGGAAAATCCATGTTGCTGAAAACCAAAGCCAGAGAATTAAAACCTCAAGCTATACACTTCCAGAGTATCAGCCCAAAGAAATGTAAATGCCACTTTAGTTCAGTTTCGAGAGTTGGTAATCATTTGAGCTGCAGAACATAAAAGGAATCAATTCTGCAGTGTACAAAGCAATACATTTTGCTTCAAGCTCATATTTATTTCCATTGATTTCCACCCGACTCCTACAGCACCTGAGCTCTTTAAAGGATTAGAACTAGTGCTTGGTTCACTTTCTGAGATTATGCCCATATTTAGTATTTATCGTGAAAAGAACAACATGATATAAGACTCTTCATGCGGCATGAGAACATTCTGCAGCAGTTCTTCAAAGTCTGGTGCCAGATAATATTGATAATGAGTTTGCACGGTTTCATTTGCCAAAGATGTCTACCACTGGCAAGCTTGTATGTACAATATTAGGATTTATCTATATATGACAATGGACGCAAGTTGTCTTGGAGATTCCCAGACATGACTCACAACTACAGGTGTAGGGGGGACACCTTTACAAAATGCTCCAGTGCGAGGTGCAGCTCTGAGCACTGCAAGAGGTAAGAAGGGCTTCGGGGCTCTCTTCTGTGCCATTTGTGCAAGCAGGAACAGCAGGAGGAGGACCCTTCCTCCTGCAGACATGTGATCGGATACAGGAAGCCTGACGCAGGGGAAAACAGCACTCTGCATGGCTGTTTCCACTTAAGAAAATGGCACAAAAAAGAACCCTGAAGCCTCTCCTTCCATTCTACAGTGGTCATAGCCACACCAAGCAGTAGAGTGCTTTGTAAAGGCGAGTCCCTCTTTATGTGTATAGTTGTGAGCAGTGTTAGGGAATCCCCAATGCAATTCAAGATTGTTGTAATGCGTGTGTGTGTAAAGTGCTGTCAAGTCACAGCCAGTTTATAGCGACACCGGGTGGGGTTTTCAAAGCAGAGTTGGTTGGCTATTGCCTTCCTCTGCAAAGTCTTCCTTGGAAGTCTCCCTTCCAAGTACCAACCCAGCTTATTTTCTGAGTTCTATCAACATTGGGCTATAGTGTACCTTTTCATATTCCCCTTGTAATGTATAGATAAGCCCTAACATCACACCAGAGAAACTACTTGCCTTGCAAAATTCTCAGATCTTTGTTTATGCAGTAATGAGGCTAGATTAATCAGGTTCTTTCTGTAGGACTTTTGCCATGACTTCCAGCTGTCTGAAATATGAGTTTGGCTGTTTACCACACAAACAGTGAAAAAAGTTTAGCAAAACCTTCACACCGTGCATCTCTTGATGGAATAGGCTCCCTAGATATTCCTGGGATGAGATCAATTGGGTTTGATTGCTCTTCCAACATAACATAGTCCAAAAGCTACTCTTTCAAAGGTCTTATCTAGAATCTTCTCCCAAGCATATTAGTTTTGCCTAATATGGTATGCTTTATGCATGTCAGCTTCTGTTCACAAGGAAGTTTATCCAATTTTGTTAATTCCTTTAAAATGCCCCTTATTAAAACACACACACACAAAACAAAACAGAAAGTGGCCAGTTTTGTATGAACAAGCACCCTTCACTTGCAGAGTGATCCAGAGTTCCCATCTGAGGGATAGGGCTTGCCTTTTAGTTGTTGGGAGCTGTCCAAATGGAAAGTCATCTCCATTGGGACTATAATATCTAAATTGGCTTGGAGCCAGTGTAGTACAGTAGTTAGTGGTTAAAAACTGGACAGGTCAGATGCAAGTTCAAGCTGCAGGAAAGCTTAGTGGAGATTCTTGTTCTAGTCATTCTCTGCTAGCAGGGTTTTTGTGAAGTTAGAGGTATGTAGAACTATGTAAGTGACTCTGAGCTTGTTGGAAAAGGGGTGGGATTAAAATGGATACTTATTGAATGGTTGGCTGCCAATGCATTAATCGTCTTCCTACTTTCTATGCAACCCCAGACCTCATTAACTGGTAAGAGTGTAAACAATACATTATGAGTCAGATCTTATGACTCCCTCCAAGTTTTCCTTTTGTCCATCAGAAAGACTTTTGTCCATCAGAAATAGGCATTCTCCATTGGAGGAAGACTTTCTCCTTGGAAGGAAGGCTTAACAGGAATAGGTCCAACTCAGCCAAAGGGAATAATAGGAGCCAACCCTATACAAATAACTAAGGATGTGCAAAAGGCTGTAACTTATTCGGAGCAAAATCAATGGTCTACTGATGACTGAACCAATCTCCTCTTCCATGATTAGCAGTGGTATTCATCCAAAGCTTGTTTTCTGCTGCAATCTTGTTTTCTGCTGCTCCAGAGACTAGGACCAGGAGTAATGGGTTCAAGGTGAAGGGAAAGAGTGGAATGCACTACCTCAGATTGTGGTGGAGTCTCCTTCTTTGGAGGATTTTAAAGAGAGGCTGGATGGCCATCTGTTAGGAGTGCTTTGATTACGTGTTCCTGTAGTGCAGGGGGTTGGACTTGATGGCCCTTGGGGTCTCTTTCAACTCTATGATTCTATCCTATGATTCAAAGGTCTTAGCTATCTAAGGCCGTTTCCACACGGCGGCGGAAACGGCTGGGTCGGCGCATTGCGCGCCGACCCGAAGACGCTGGGACCGTCCGCATGGACGGTCCCAGGAAGAGGCGGGACGGCGGCACCGCGGAGCGCCGGCACCCGGCCGACCCGGCGTGTCCCTGGGCCTCCGGCGTGTCACCGAGGCCTGGGGACACGCCCCTGGCCTCGCCCAGGTGCGCAGGGCCAGGGGGGGGCTCCCCAGGCTCCCGCCACGCTGAGGCCAAGTGGACAAGGTGGGTGCCGGCGGAGGCGGTGAAGTCGCTGCCGTTCGCTTCGGCAGCGGCTTGACCCACGGGCAAGATTTCTCCCAGCGCCTGGGAATACGCCCGGCTTTGGGGTCGCCGGGCGGGCGCTGAGATGCACGGCTGGCGCTTGCAGCTGCGCTCTGTGGTGACGGCGTCTGGAGACGGCGCTTTTAATTGCCTCCAGGTTTGCCATTTTCTGTCTGCAAGGAAGGCCCAAGATACTTTAATTGGGTATTTGAAGGATCAGACCCTGGGTCTTTTACTATTGTTATACATGAGACAAATAATGTCTTTCTAGAGAGTTTTAGAAGAGATGTTGTTCATGACGTATATACTTATACTATTTTTGCATCTGATAAATAGGTTTGGAACACAATTAATGGAAGTGAAACCTCTCTTTTGCCTGTCTTGAAGCTATTGTTTGTCTCCTTTCTAAATTTTGAAGGAGCATGATCTGTTGACCATTACAGATTACCAATATAGTCCTAAGAAGAGTTATGCACTTCTACTTACATGGTAACTCTGCTTAGGTTTGCACTGCTAGTGACACAAGGAAAATAGGGCTAGTTTGTTCATGAAATACCTTGATCATAGCAAATAGTGAATTATTCACATGGATTTAAATGGGGTGGTAGTGGTGGCTTAATCGGCTTCTAATTTCTAATATTTGGAAGTGTACCAGACCATAAATGGTTTAGAGAATACAGTGCTGTTAAGTCTCAGTGAAATCCCTGCAAAGTCCTCATTATTAAACTTTGGCATAAACAAAAGCTTCTTATTCAAAACTTAAATTAATTCCCTGAGGTAAAGATATTGGTCCAAAGGAAGAAGAAAAAAATGCAGATTTTCTTTGTGATAAATCTACATTTAATAGAATATAAGTAGGACAATGATTAAGTCAAATGAGAGCTCTGTATGCAAGCAACCTAAGGATTGTGTATGGTATAATGGAGTAGTACTTAGAAGATTTTTCTCTTTTCTTCCACCAGTGGCCCCTGTGCCTTCTGAAAATCTGACCTTGAAGGTTGGGAGATTTTCTGGAATAACATTCCATTATGTCTGAGGAGCTATCACCAGAAGGGAAAATTAGGACACACAAACACACTGTGCGATCCAAAGGCGGCCGGGGTGGGGGGTGGAGGGGTGGCGGGGGAAGCAGCATTGGGAATAGCAAAAGGGTTGCACCAGTGCCTGTGCCACAAGCTGTGTGCAAGGAGGAACAGTTGCTGGCACCAAGGGTTGCTGGTTTTGGCAGCGGGGCACTGCGGCGCAGAAACCAGGAAGTGGTCCTCAACAAACACTGTCATTTCTGTCCTGCAGGAGGCTATGCTGGCATTCTGGGGGGCATTCTGGGGGGTGTTCCACTGGGCAGAGTTGACTTTAGTAGGTTCCTGTAGGACTTTCATCCAAGGAACACCAACTATGCCAGGGGTAGGGAACCTGCGGCTCTCCAGATGTTCAGGAACTACAATTCCCATCAGCCCCTACCAGCATGGCCAATTGGCCATGCTGGTAGGGGCTGATGGGAATTGTTGTTCCTGAACATCTGGAGAGCCGCAGGTTCCCTACCCCTGACCTATGCTAACAACTGACTTATGCCACTAAAAAATGTGGCATAAGTTTGTCTCCCAATGGGATTTTTTTAGGTGACTGCAGTTTTTTTATTTTCCTCCTTCTCACACTGCCTATAGCCCCATTGAAGGTGGAGCAAATAGATTGCCATGGCATTGTCCCCAGCCACAGCTCTACCACCACCACCATTGCTCTTGGATTGGTCTGTTACATCCTGTGTATAGGACCACCCTTCGGTTTGTTCTGGTTTCGTTGGGTAAAGAATGCTATGTTAACATGCTGACGCGGGGATAAGTATCCTCATCTGTCCAGCACTTAAACTGTGAAATAGGGGGCACAAGATTAAAAACAATATTGAAGGAAATAATTTACATTTGGAAGTACCTCGACCATTGTGGATTAGTACAGCCCCAAATTTGACACAAAAGCTAAGGAAATGATTGAATGATGCTCCTAAATAATTCCACTTCTATAGTACTACTACTGAGCATCAACATGGGTGGAGGGGGGTTCACAAATGTATTCAGCTGGTTGCCTGGGGCAACCACATCCTTGAATCCCATTATGTATGTATGTATGTATGTATGTATGTATGTATGTATGTATGTATGTATGTATGTATGTATGTATGTATGTATGTATGTATGTATGTATGCATTTTCTATATACTTGGAACAAGTCTAACACAAAATGATAGACTGGCAAGGAGTCATCTTGGCATAGCTCTGTTTTTTGAGTACCTCCAGAGCTGAGAACAATAGAGAAAGAAGACATTTATTCCCTTGCCATGGAACGACCATTACTCATGATTCAGTTGCCTTA
The DNA here is from genome assembly GCF_021028975.2 of Sphaerodactylus townsendi. NCBI lineage: Eukaryota > Metazoa > Chordata > Lepidosauria > Squamata > Sphaerodactylidae > Sphaerodactylus > Sphaerodactylus townsendi. The sequence goes on along the minus strand of NC_059426.1, from coordinate 38,654,656 downwards.
TACTGAATCAGACTGTTGGTCCATCAAAATCAATATGGTCTATTCAGACATGCAACAGCTCTCCAGGGCCTCACGTCTTTCATATCAACTACAACTTGATCCTTATTGGAGATGCTGGAGGTAAACCTTAGACCTTAATGCCAGTATATAATCGGTCTAAGACTGTTTCCGCGCGGCAGCAGAAACGCAGCTCCACCGGCATGAATTGTGTGAGTGAAGGCATGGAGGCCGTTCGCACACTATTGTGCGAGCGGCCCCAACTTGCTCCCCAGCCGGAGAGGCGGCTCTGGGTCGGCCCCCTCCACTCACCTTCAGCATTGCTCTGGAGGGCTGCAGGAACCCAGCCATGTTGCCCTCTGACCTCCAGGGGTCGTTGGGCAGCGTGAGTGGGTCTCTGCAGCCCTCCAGAGTGATGCTGGACAGGAAGGTGAGTGGAGGCGATGGGAAAAGTGGTGGCGTCCCACTGGGGCAGTTTGCACCGTGTCGGCGGGAAGACGCCGCTTTTCAAAAACCTCGCTTGAGGAGTGAGGTTTAAAGTGGCAGCTTCACACTGCTCTCTGGCGGCCAGGATGGTGCTGCTGCAAAGCAGCAGTGCCTCCTGTGTGAACGCTTTTGCTGTCCCTGGGGCACTGTATTCCGTCCGTGCGGAAACAGGCTTAGATTCTAATAAAGATGCTCATTTGGTGAGAGAGAACCTTTTCTGTGGCAGCCCCACAATTATGGAGCAACCTCCCCATGGAGGTGAGCCTGGCCCCCTCATTGTGAATCTTCACTTTTATTTGGGACAGTTTTATTTATTTAGAAGTGCATTTTAATTAACTTAGTTTATTGGCAGTTCTTAAAGGAGTTTTAAAATTTTGTTCTCTGGGTTTTATAATTGTTGTTTTATTGTGTTTTTATAATATTTTATTTATACTGTAAGCTACCTTGAGAAAGGAAGGTCACTAATAAATGTTATCCATCCATCCATCCATCCATCCATCCATCCATCCATCCATCCATCCATCCATCCATCCATCCATCCATCCATCCATCCATCCATCCATCCATCCATCCATCCATCCATCCATCCATCCACTATCATAAATTTGAGACTTGTAGGGTGTTCACCTTTTCTAGAAAGTGCATTGGGCTTCAAGCTGTTCGGGATCAGTGAGAAATCTTTCTAAGGCCTTTTCTTCACAAGCCATTTATGTTGTTCCCAGTCTGCAAATGTAATGTATCCTCCATGGAGTTTCACATTGTTCCCCCCCCCCTTTTGGTTGTGGAAAGGTTTCCAGCCTGCTTTTTCTCCATTGTTTCTGTTTACAGCAATATTTCTCACTGAAATGTTTCCAAGTTTACAAGCTGGGTTCCCTCACAGTGTGATCATACTGAAATGTTCTTTCCATGCTCCCCCATTTTTGTGTGTTTTTCCCCTTTCCCATTTTTATGGATCATCAAATCAGCAAAGCTGTGTAATATTGCTGCAACACATGCACAAAAAACATTCAGTAAAAATTATGGCATCGAGATAATAACATTTCAAGGAGAGGAGTGCAGACAAATATTGAAGTAAATGATGGGACCGAAAACACATTTGAAATGAGGGAAGTGCTGTGTGTGGAAAAGGCTTATGTATCCCTGACATTTAAAGCTGGAAACAATCCCGTGTTCAGGAGGAGGGGGTCAGAAACAAATGCTTCAGTTCAGAAATACCAAAAAATTATAAACCAATTGTTTTGATTTTCAGCTCTGCTCAAGTGTCATCCCAAGTTGCCCCAAATATTATTTTCTTTAACAATAAAAGAAAGTGATGTTCCTTTTGGACTTTATTAAGCTCTACAAACCTTTCCAATTGAAACTTCCCAATGCAAAGATCACTATGTAATGTAGTTTTTCAGGGCTTTTTGACAAAATTCACCAGGGTTCTTTGCAATGGGAAATCCCAGAAAGCCAGCGTAATTTAGTGACTAAGAGTGACAGACTCTTATCTGGAGAACTGGGCTTGATTTCCCACTCCTCCACATGAAAGCTGCTGGGTGACCTTGGGTGAGTCACAGTTCTCTCAGTACCCTCTCAGCCCTACCTACTTTACGAGGTGTCTGTTTTGGGGTGAGGAAGGGAATGAGTTTGTAAGCCACTTTGAGAGTTCTTATAGTTGAGAAAAGTGGGATATAAATCCAAACTACTCCACATCCTCCTCAGTGGGTAAGGATTTTAGAACTGAATAAAAATCTGAGGTAAAATCTACTTTGTCACATTCTGCAGTTACTGCTGCTAGAAGGTATACTTGAGGAGGTGGGAAGGGGGCTCCCAAGTGATTGAAGAAGCCTTTCAGATGGATGCCTGCTTTGTGAAAAGGACTGATACTCACCTGAGCAGCACTGACAATTAGAGGCAAGTAGACTATGGGTACAGGATGAGACAACTGGTTTGGCATATACACTATAAAGAGAGCAGATAATGATACAGGCCTCTCTGTGTTAGCAGAGCACCAAAGTGTCAAAACAGTGGACCAAACCATATATTGAAGGAGAATCCCAGAGGCCAATATGATCTGAAGGAAAAATGTGATCTTTAGTCACAGGTGGGGCAGTCTGTCAGACCAAAAGTAGGGGCATAAATTAGCCTAGTCAAATAAATTATTATTGAAACATAAAATGATGCCATGTATTATCTCTTCTACCTGTGGTATTTCCTTGATACTGATAGATACATGGAGGAATAAAAGTGGAGAGATGGCTTGTCCAAGTCAAATATCAGGACCTGGATGGTTGAATTGTCCTCATGGCTCAGGTAGGGGTCTATACTGTCTCCAGCAAAGTCTAGAATAGAACTCTTTTGGGAATACGGCACCATTCTATTACATACATATCAACCAATCAGAGTCCCTGAGTTTTAGTTCTATAGTTCCATGCCATGATATCATATTAATAGCTACACTAATTAGTGAAAGGTTCACGGCCTCTTTCAGCAAAAGGATTATTGGACCCTTATTAGAACGATTCAATCCTCTTGGGTCTGCAAAACTGAACTAGCAATCTCACAAGAATTGATTTCCTTTCTTGAGATACAGTACTTCCTGCTTCTAGTCAAGCCGGAAATGCCAAAGGAACACCCTTGCATTTTAGCACTGCTGCTTCTGGGCAATTTCAAGAAGCAAAAAGGCAAGCACGAGGGAGAAAAGGAAGTCAAGAAAAATGAACAGGCAGTAGAGACAATAGCGCTTAGTACATAGCAACAACTCAATCTTCATTACACCCTCTGTCAATTTGACCAGCACTATTAGACACTCCCATTCTAAAAAAGCATTGCCACTAAATTAAACTAGAAAGCATTTGCCATGCATGTATGAAAACTTAAAATTGCCTCTTGACCAGCAATTTGCTTTATCAATGCTGATTAAAAAAAAAAAAACTTAAACCCACAAGTTCATCTAACTCTCACTTAAATTCAGCTACTGGGACTTATTCAAGAGTCCCTGAGATGTGGGCTACATCTGATGAAAAAAACAGCACTGTATAACTTGTTATGTCAAATGATGGCATTGCAGCTGCGAATGAATGAAACCTGAAGGAAGCATCTTTGCTCACACAAAAGGTAATTTGTCAGTTTCCATATTTCCCTATGGGCGCCTGTTGTTTTGTGCTCCACTCAGATATGGCAGGCTGGTTCATAACTGAAGTGTTTGGAGACAAGAATGAAAGAAAGGTGTTCCCAGGTAGGAGATAAAAAATCTGGTTCCAATAAGTTTTTTAAAAAAGCTGTCCTTTAGAGCTCGGTTATAGAAATCCACCTAAGTAGTGCCAGATAAACTGAAACACACATGTTTCGAACTCCATTATCACATTTCCATTTTTACCCACTTCCTTTTTTTAAAAAAAGAAAGAAAGAAAAAGAACAGTCTGCTTGGGGTACTTCAGTTCTGCTACCCCTCCCCCCACTTATTACGCAATCAGACACAAGAAGAATGAAAAATTAAAGCGTGAATCACCCCAGTCTGGTGTTATGCTAAGTGAACAATTCAGGGGTCAGCATCATCAAAAGTAAGAACAACATTTACAAGCATTGGATCCCGCTAGCAACAATGTGCACCTTGGGATAATGGACTTAAAACAATTGCAATTAACAGACTAAGACAAAGGATTAAAATTAAAAATGAATTGTGTGGTGCTTGCAGCTTGCTTGTAAAACAGCATTAAGCCAACTTAATCCATTTTAATTCAGAGGAGCTGGGGGGACCTACCGGTGCGAATGAAAGAGATTTGGGGAGGGGGTAGAGTTCAGCTCCTGAGAAAGTGCAATACATTCACCTGTGACAATTCTTTCTGGAATGATAAAGTAAGGGAAGTCTCTTAAGAACTCTGAGTGACTCTGTGAGGTCCCCGGAGATCAGGTGTCAAAGTTGTCTATCAGATGCCTGAAAAGAAAAAAGGGAAGCATTACGCACTGCTATTGTGAGACAGTTGTCATTGACTGATCAGGCCTTTTAAGCAAGCTTTCACAGTCAATGAAACCACCTGAATAGATGAAAGCCAGACAGCTTCTGACAAACAAGAGACTGTGGAATATTCATTGTGCATCTGTGAGGGAAAGATTAATGTATTAGAAATTAAAATGGGACCAGAATGTATGATCTTGCTCTAACACTTGGCCAGACCTGTGTCACCCATTGCTAGTGCCTGAAGTCGACAGACAATTCTGCCAGGGTAACTGAGAATCATTAAGCATCCTGCTATTGTGCGTGGTGAATAATAAAACTTTCCCTCCTATTCTTTGCCTGGAGCTGACAATGAATAATTCTGGAGCTATTTGCAATGTTAACAGCACCTATCTTGCCCATCCATTCCTTTACGATAAGGATAGAAATATGCATTTCAACAGTCTGTACAGATACTGATTCACAGGCATTTCAAAGGACACCTGTCACTCAACTGAAGGACCTGTCAGTCACCAATGTATGATGGTACCAGGAATATGGCCAAAAAGATTATCTGTACTTTATTTCTTTTCTCTCCCCAACTTAGATTATAACACTGTTACATTTGCCACAGACTGACAAGTGATTTACGTTCACCACTGTAATGTGTTTAAAAGCTATGGTGAGGAAAGAAGGCTGTCCGCTTGGCTTTATTCTTCCAGGCTTTACAACTGTATCAAATATACTATCGCAAATGTGATCAATACCATACAAAATGTCATTATGGCAGATATTGGAAGCATTTGATCTGTAGGCTGACACAGAAGAGACACAGGCAAAGACATTGCTTTCCTTTGACATAAGGTTGTCCAAACTTCCAGTTTAAAGAAATAATGTCAGAAGGAGAATATGAGAGGGACATTCTTGAATCCTCACTGAAAATCATTGGCATGGATTGATGAAGCACTTGTTGGTGGGGAACTCATGAGGAGATGGGACAAATTCCTGCCATCAGATTACTTGGAAGCAAATCTGTCTTACTACAATAATAATAAAATGAAATAAATGATAGTGAAAATTGTGGTAATGTTTTTTACATTTACAAAGCATACTGTATTTTAGACATTTCACAAATCTGAGGTCTCAAGGATTGATTGATTCATTTTGTCCAGTGGTGGGATCCAAAAATTTTAGTAACAGGTTCCCATGGTGGTGGGATTCAAACTGTGGCGTAGCGCCAATGGGGCTGGGTGGGGTACGACGGGGGCGTGGCCGGGCATTCCAGGAGCGGGGCATTCCTGGGTGGGGCTGTGGCAAGTACACAACCGCTGCGCCAGTCCTTGGGCGGGAAACGAATGCATGCAGGCGCAGGCTGCCACGCACGCCGGTGCACCACCTGCTAGACTGCTTCAAGTTCTGCGCGCTACTGCTGAGAGGAACAGCGTAAGGCAAAAATCACGTGGCAGAATCACCAATTAGTAACGCCCTCTCGGCACACACAAATAATTAGTAACCTACTCTCAAGAACATGTGAGAACCTGCTGGATCCCACCTCTGATTTTGTCTCACATGATGTGCTGCCCATAAAATTATGCTAGAGTATCTATCATGTGACCTGGACAAATATTGTCAGTAGGCAGTGCGCTTTTTTTTTGGTTTTAAAGAAGTGACCGGACTAATCTATGATTGCTCTGGTTTCCACCAATTCCCTCTCCCGCTGCAATAGATGGCCTACTTTCTCTTCCTCTGACTGAGTGGAGCAGGCTTGGGAGAGCCATGGGAGAGCCATGAAAAAAGATGTTGGTACTCAATTGCTATGAGTACCATCATGAAAAGCCCTGATGTGTGATCTGGGGACTCAAGAGTGTATTGCCAATCAGACCTCGTATAATGCTACAATTCATAGATGCAGCTCAGATACCTTATATTTTACTGACTGTTCAACTGCAATAACTTTCCTCTGTATACTCATTAATCCTGTTAGTATTTCAGTTCTGCAACTTTCCTATTTTTGTGTTTTCCAGCAGTTTGTGTTTATTTTCTTCAAATTTCTGTGGAGGTACCATGTTGATGAGGCTAGTCAATATCCACAGATTGATAGTACTTGTTAGAAAATGTAGCATAGCTATGAGAACGTCTTTGTGGTTTTTTTTACTACACCAAATTGTAGAAGACTCTAACCTGGGGGTCCCAGCAGTTACTACTTTACTGTGCTGTTGCTTCCAAAGTGCTACCATATTATCACATTGCAGGGAAATGAGATATAAAACATGGCAACAACAAAGGTCCTACCTCAGAGATCCTACTAACTACCTCACTAAACAGCAAAACAAAAGGAAGCTGTGAGAAAATGTCAACAGGGCCCGAAAAGTGCCAGAAATTCTCTGAATGACCACTATAGAGCACAATGCTTTGAGAAATAGTAATATAAATTCTGCATCTCAAATTTAATAAAATGTGGGTTAATGAGATGAATCAGAGTGTGATTTCTGAGCAGTAGTTTATATTCAGGGTGAGAGCTTTGGGAAGAGAAGAAGCAATACAGCAATATGTAGAAAATTAGTAAGATTCAAATCCCAGCTTAGCTCAAAGTGAAAATGAATTTATTCTTCTGATACCAGTCCCCACTTAAGCACATAAAACAACGAGACACAAAACTGAATGCAGAGATTGGAGATCCTGGATGAGGTTGTCGAAATAAAATTTCTATGCTCCTTAAGTCACATTTAAGATACAGAAATTGCCATGTTCAACTTCATTTTGATGTTTTCATATACTCCACAAGTTTGACATTTTAAAGTAGTAGAATTGTGTGTACTAAGTTTCAGAGGAAAGGTGTTGTTGCAGTACAGCTGGTTTTATTATATTCTGGATCTTTCTAAATCTCACTGCAGTGCTGTGATATACGGATTCTTTCTTTGTTGGCTCCACAAGTTGTTCATTTCTATAAGTGAAACAGGAGACCCAGGTGCAAAGGCACTTTAAAGTTATCCAGACATCTCAAAACTCAGCATAAGAGTGGCTCTGAGTCTCAGTATTAATATTCAGAGATTTTACTGATAGTTTAAACATACGCTAGTTTGAAAAAAGCTAAAATAAATATTGTAATGAATAATTAACTGAAAACACCCGGATCACAGTCTGGACTCTCAGTCTTACAGTGCAAGAATCCTAAGCACAGATACATTCTTCAAAATACAATGGACTTGGAGAAGGGTATAACTATGATTATTTGATCTTTCCCTTGTTTTGTCCATAACTCCCTTTCCCCAACAAACAAAATTATTCTTTTCTGTGCCACTATCCAACTTTTGCTATCTATCAAACTTGTACATAGCCCCCACTCAATAAATTTATCAAGTATATATCCTTATATTTAAAGTTGTGCTTTTAATCTTTGCAAAGTTGCCCTGGCCAACGTCTGTGATATCATAGTTTACAATGACTGCACATGATGACTACCTTGAGGAGGTAGGGCAGAAGGGGTTGTACAGGTAAAAAAGAGCATTGTATGACCCAAATGTAAAACAAAGCCAATACAGAAAAAGCACTAACAGGTATCTGTGGGAGAAAAGGTCTATATACCTGATTCAGCAGGCTAGGTTAGTCAGTATATTTTAAAGCTGATTGAGTTTTGTTATTTTATTTGGAACATCCATTCAACAAGTATTTTAAATACCACTTCATGGTGCCTGGAAAATTTAGGAAAATTTAAATATATTTTGAATAGAACTAAACATACTGGTACCCACGTTGGCAACAGAAACTCTGACAATTAGGCAAGGTTTGGATGAATTTTCTTTAGCCACTGTAGTGCTAGGAGTATTTTGTCTTATTATTCCCATTTGCTGCAGAAACCTGAACACATTTGGAATCAAATTCTCAGTAACTGGTGTGCTTATTTTTTACCCCTAAGTTTGCTTCTACCCTTTTTTAGCAATGTACATTCAAGCAAGAAGGAATGTTTGATTTGGTAGCTTCAGGAACTGTTACTGCTGCTATGTTATCATCAACCATTTATCCTTCTGTTAAGATCTTGTTTTATTTTGGCATGGGTCATCGATGCTAATGATGAATCCACAGTGAGGACTAGGTTAGGAAGTTACACTTTTATGTGGGGACATGGCTGAAATGCATGCCTAGGCCTCTTCCCTGCTGCCAGTAAGCCCCCACCACCACCACCACCACCAATGCACCAGTTGCCAGGAGGGACCTGGCAGCCCTAGACTCCATGTTAGTTGCCTTTCAACCTGCTGTACCCATATATTAAAGGAAACACTACAAGTCTCTGGTGCTCAAAAACCAAGGAATCATGTGAAAGATTAGGGTTGCCAGGCCCAGCTTGGCAACCAGTGGGCACCTGGAGGAGCATGGATTTGTCAGTGACCATAGAGTTTCTGGCAATTCCTAGAGTGGAGTGACATCACTTATGGGCTTTTGATGGAAGTTAATCACCCTAAATCCCTGAATACAATTTTTTTTAATTGTGTGAGTGGTGGCAGGAAATAGGAGCATTCTCAGCTCCTCCCAGGAGACTGACAAATCTATGTAAAACTGTCCTGGAACTTTGTACTGCTGTGATTACAAACCTGCTGCAGTAGATCTGGGCAGCATTGCTTTGCTGATATTTAAAAATCTTAACGCTTGCAATAGTAAATTTTCGCTAAATTAAAAACTGTGGATAACGTTTTGTCCTGGTGGCTCTTCAAGTGAGAAATTATGAATTAAGCATGTAGAGATACCCCATAAATATCAGTGAATGAGGTTATGGTGAAGTAAACAAAGCATAAAGTGATTGCTAAGAGATATTTTATTCTGGACATATAGAAAGTCTGGGTAGCTGGTCACCACTCCTAGCTTACAATTAGGCCTGAGGTGTTGTGGAAAGCAGAAAGCGGATCACTTCTACCCAGCCCCTGAAGTTTTACAACAACAAAAGTGCACTTCTGCTTTCTGCCCACCATTTTTTGAAAGTGGAAAAGCCTTCAAAAATGTGTTCACTAGCCTCCCCAGGATTGTGATTGGCTGTTTTTTCCTCTCTTTCTGTTACCTGCATTGAATTGAATACCAGTGTTTTAGAACAATATATGCTGCAGGTTACATAAACACATGGTGAGTCTTTTTCAGCACATTTATTTCTCACGGTGTAGGCAAGAAAAACGGATCTCTTTTTTTATTTCAGCACATCTGAAGTTGAATAGAATACTGAAACAAGCCAGCATCCCACTAATTTGCTGGGCAAAAGCTAACCTCTGCTTTTCTCGCTGAAAAGCGTGATGCGATTAACAATTTGTGGATCTGCTGTTTTAAAGTATTTCTTAATTCTTCCCATTTAAAATAATTTTTGTAGAAAATATTTTATACTTGGGGAAATAGTTTTTGACATTTTGGGGAGGGGGAAAGAACAATGGACCGTTTACAGGTCTACACAGTAGATTAATGAATCTAATTGAGTCTGTAGGGAAATGTTTCGGTTTAACTACTGGAACTAATTTATACATTCACTACATCGTAATAAGTCAATTTAAGTTTCTGGAAATAAAACTGGATATCCTGGGTATAGATTTGAACTATAAATTTCTGCAAGAAAGAAGTCTGTGTTCATTATACATTGTAAAATTACCATATGGACCTGTCAACACTTCTTAGCACAGCTTTGTAATAATGTCATTTAGTTTAACATTGTAATGTGCCGACTGAATTAATGTGTGTGACAAAATGAATGCAGCCCAAGAACTGGTTCGGAGGGAAGTTTGGAACTTTGCATTATGGTTATACCGAAGAGTTTCTATTTATTTACCAAACAAATGTCTCCTCTTTGATTCTGCATGATGAGTGTGAATGAGAGTTGAGAATTGTTTCCTTTTCTGTCCCTACTTGTGACATTTCTGTTTTTGTCTTAACCACATCACCAGAAGTCCAATTTGTATAATTTCAGCCTTAGCCATTCAAGCAGCCAACAGTATGTTCAATACATTCAAACTGTTAAAAATTTTGAATTAATGAGGTGCTATTTAGTGTGGGAAAACTGACATCAGAATGCACATCCCATGAATTCATTTAACATGAACATCAGATAATTAAGGTTTAACAATATGCACTGTATTATATTCTGATCTCAAGTTATCTTATAATACACGTCTTATCCATATTTTACAAACTTATGTGTCTTTGAGCATAATTTTAACATAATTTTTAAAGAAGTTGTTATCAAAATAATAATGTTATGTGTATTTTGGGATTTTAAAAAAAGATCTAGGAAATGTATCTTAGAGTTATGAAGAGATTGAAAAAGTTGGACTAACGCTACCAGTTTAATAATAGGTTCCTTTACAACCAATTTTGAATCTTTCCATAACCACACAGATGTGTTTATGAATCTAGGGACAAGAAACAGAGGCACAACATCCAAATCACAAGATGTCATAGTCCCGCCATACACTGCATTGGCTGCACCTGGAGTCCTGCGCGCAGTTTTGGAGGCCTCACTTCAAAAAGGATGTGGACAAAATGGAGAAGGTGCTGAGAAGAATGATGAGAATGACCAAGCCTATGAGCAAAGGACGAAGGATTTGGGAATGTTCTATCTGGAACAGAGGAGGCTTCAGGGGGCTGTGATTGTTCTCTTTAAGTATTTGAAAGGCTGTGACTCAGAGGAGGGAGGGATCTATTCCTGTTGGGAACAGAGGATAAGATTCTCACTATTGGGTATAAATTATGGATGGAAAGGCTGGATGTTAGGAAAAAACTTTTGCAGTAAGTAGTTCAGCAGTGAAATTGCTTGGCTCAGGAGGTGGTGAGCTCTGCCTCACTGGCAGTCTTCCATCAGTGACTGGATGAACACTCATCAGGGATGCTTTAGGCTGATCCTGCATTGAGCAGGGGGTTGGGCACACATATACTGAACACAAACACATGCCCATCTCCTCCACCCACTGCAATATGAGGAAATTACTTTTTGGCTAAACAATCTGTTACTTATCAAGTAGTGACAGGATCTCCCAAAAGGTCCCCAGCTCAGTGCTCTCATCATGCATTGGGCAAGTCAATGAGGATTACAGCTATCTTTGCCAATAGTTGTCAAGCAATCCACATTCCACTCTACTCATTGCTAGTGATATCCAAATGGTCACAAAATATTCCTTACAAGATGAGAACCAAGATGAGAATGCAAATGTTCAAACTGAATAGGGGCATATTATTGTTAACATAATCTCCCCAAGAAGAGACTCCACAAATGCAGTGGATTATGAGGGAAGTGCACACTCACTTGGATGGTATGGAGCCTGACTAAGACACGTACAGTGGAAAAACACTGAGGTGGAGGCAGTCATTCTCAACCCCCCATTTTCAATTAGCATCTTCTCACAGATTATGACTCTTGCATTATTCATCACTGTCCCCATGTGTCTTTTGTGTGTGGAATACTAAGTACAGCAGTAGGACAAGCTCTTCTCCAGAGCAGCAGGAGGAGGGAGTCTATCCACTGTGAACTTTGTCAGCAGAATGTCTAGCCATAAGCCATGGTGGTCCTTTCCACAGAACACAAATAAAACATGTTGAGGTTGGTAAAAAAACAACAACCGTGTCCTGCAGGGGCTCCACGTCTTATTCCAGCCTCCAAGTGACTTTTGAGGATCCTGGATTTTAGCAATCTTTTCCCCCCAAATGGAGTCAAGATGCCTCCTGCTGCTATGTCCGTGGTGGCGAACCTTTGGCACTCCAGATGTTATAGACTATAATTACCATCAGCCCCAATTGGCCATGCTGGAAGGGGCTGATGGGAATTATAGTCCATAACATCTGGAGTGCCAAAGGTTCGCCACCACTGCGCTATGTGGAGAGCAAGACCCATTTTATTTTTCCTTCTCAAGGTATATCATTTTTTCTGCCTGCCATTTTCTGCCATTTGAATCCTCACGCTGTCCACAATTTGCTGAAGTTCTCCTGGGGCGTTTCCTCAGCTGACATTGCTGCCGCCCACTTTTTCAGTGATTGAAGTACATGAATTATCTTAGTTTTTCCTGCTGATTTCAGCAATGTATCATTTTCCCCTTTAAAAAAAATCTGTGAGTTATTTTGGAAGTTTGGAGACTCAGTATGAGAGATTCTCATATCGAGTCTCCATAGTTATGGTAGCTATGCCACACTGTTCAGCCACGAAATTTAGGAAATTTCCATCATACCATTTGGTCGAGGAGATAAAATCTACTATGCGAGCTAATGGCAAACATGGTATTGATAGTCCTGAATCTAGAATTCATTCATTGGCAACCATTAAGAAAACCCACTTGGATCATAGTAATTTCCAGAAAGAAAAGGGGATTTCCATTTGTGCAGCATCACTTCAGCATGTCTTTCTCCTGCTACCCTCCAGGGAACAGCATGAGAGGGAAGTTAAGAGGTCTGTCACAGAAGGGGCAAATTGGCATGTATAGCCAGCCGTCATCCTCAGAAATCTCCCATGAGATCCAACTTCTTCTCTCTCCCCCCGCTCTTTTCCCCTCACATTTGGAACACCTTCTTCACTAAAGGGCCAAAATGGCTGATCAGCTAAAGTGGCATGTTAAGTAGCTTGTACTTTGGCATAAAGGATTCCAGAAATAAAAATGAAATAGAAAAATTCATAATGGGTGGACTTGTACTACCTCTTTAGACTTGTTTGGATTCTGGCCAAGATTTGTAGCTGGGCGAACATAACTCATTTTTCCTCTTGAGGCCAACAAAAAAGCCCACTGAAGTCAACAGGGAAGATCCTAATAATTCAACAGGCTTGGGTCCTTTATGAGCATTCCTATTATATGAAAGCACCATTGTGAAATATTTGACATTTCCTTTCATTATTTGCCCTCAACGTTGATTTTAGGATTCTGACTGTATCTCACATTGTGGTCAATTATCTTGCAGGAAGATCTGATATGGAAGAACCGTAAGGTTTTATATCTTGTGAAAACACGACAATGTGCTTTGTGTTGACACAAAACTAAAATAATATTAAGTGTTCATGGTATGAAACTCATTAAATACACAGTTAAGGATTACACATCTCATGAAATAGTGTATTTCCATGGGGTGTGTGAACCTGCATAAACATTGTCTATAAAGGCTTATGTGGAAAAATAACCTAAAATACTTTTCACAAATATTGCATCTCTGACGCAACCCTGAAACAACATACTCCAGTATCATTCCTTTTGCATTATAGGAATCCAAACTTTGCTAACTGCAGAAAGTAATTCATGTCTCTTTTGAAATCAATGGTAATTCCTCTAATTAAAAAGGAGATAAAAAGATAAGGCACATCACCTGGGAAAAGTCTAGAAAAAAACAGAAACAAAAGTGATATTTATAAAATCATCTGACACAACTTGTGACACATCCGTCCGTCCATCTGTCTGGTCAGATCTTTGTTAATACAGAAAATTCAAAACAGATGAAAGAAATACTCAAAATTAACCCCCACATAAGAGTTAGTTTATAATTTAGAGGAAATACAATTTAAATAGAATAATAAATAAACTACTGTTTTACATTTTATGTTATGTTTTAATTATGATGTACACCGCCCTGAGCCTACTGGGGAGGGCGGTCTAAAATATTATTAATTAATTAATAACGTTGTTAAAAATTATCTAACATATAGCTAAAAATTTAAGCTGTCAGTGTTTGGCAAATTTTACAAACTGTAGCACAGAACTTTGCAGTATATGTCAAAACCAATGGTTTTTCAGAGTACATTTTAATCCCACCCTTGACCTGACCTGTATGGCCCAGATGAGCTTGATCCTGTCAGATCTCAGAAGCTAGGCAGAGTTGGCCTAGATCACCAAGGAATACTGGGCTCGTGACTCAGAGGCAGGGAATGGCAAACCACCACTGAACCTCTGTAGCCTGGAAAACGTTACTGGGTTGCCATCTTGCCTTACGTTGATGGCACTTTACACACATAATCCCACCCTTTCTTCAAAGAGTTCACCGTCCTGCAAGGAGTACATCATTTTTTTCCCTCACAATCATACTGGGAGATAGGTTAGGCTGAGAGAGCAGCTGGCCAAAAAAATCACCCAGCAAATTTTATGGCAGAGTGTGGATTTGAACCTGGGTCCTAGCCTGACCCTCTAAATATTACAACAGCCATGTATTACAGCCTCCCATGTGTACCTTCTCTTTTCAGAAGCCTCTGGCAGGCAGCAAAAGGGTGAGGTTTATCAAGTCCTGTCATACATGGCTGGAGGACCACGTTCAGCTTGTGAGTAACAGGCTGTGTGGAAAGATGCTGACAGTGTCAATGCAGTCCTGGGATCTCAGAAGGTGCTAATCATTGTTTTTAACATGCATTCAAATCCCAAAGAAAGCAATAATGCTTGAGAGTGCTCACCGGTCCAGATGTTACAGTGAATGATCCTGAAAATGATGACTGCCGTGTTGATACAATCATAATGGTAGTATCTTTACAAGTCCTTACCATACTGTGATTTCACCTTTATGCAAATAGGCATATAATAATGCAGTTTGAATGCTCCAAGCACAACCACCAGGTGGAAAGGTAGCTCTTTTTGGGTTTCTCTTTGTTATATAAAAATGTTGTGGTAATTACTGCTACGTTCATAAAGGGAAAAAAATCTTTGGAAATATGAGCATTGTTACTGCTTTCATGGAGCATGGGAGTCTACCCTGGGGATCAATTCTGGAGTAAACTTGGAACAACCCACTACACATTTGCTGCGTACCACTCCTATTAAATGACTCCATTCCAACCCTAGCAGTACATAGTTTGCAATACTTGTGTTGTCCATCCCCATTAGCATCAACAAGCATGTCTATCAGGTTTTTGTTTATTATCTTTGGATCTTGCCTTTCCTTCATCATGGAGTTTAAAGCAGCACATGTAGGATTCCTAGAAAATCTCCTGGCCTGGAACTGGATGGATCCAGACTTACTGCTCAACCATGTGCTTTCTAATTGTGATCTGCCAATTCCAGCTTGGGGAATTTATAAAGATTTGAAGGCATTGCTGGGGAAAGGTAGCGTTTGGGGAGGGGAGGGTGCTTAGTGAGGAGGTGGTACCATACAATCTGACCTCTGACACTGCCATTTCCTCCAGAGGAAGTGATCTTTGTAGCCTAGAGGTCAGATGTGGTTCATAAGAACTCCAAGTGCCAGATGGAGGTCAGAAGCCCTACCTGGAAGCAAACTGAATTGCCCGTGTACATTCAAGCAAGGTATATACTTGTATTCAAAAGTCTAAGATTACAACAAAGCCAGTAATATTGCCCAGGAAAGGAAATCCAGGATGATCAGAAATCACTGGTGTGCCCTGTGGTAGTTCCTAATTGAAGGCCAATTAGATCATTAATATGTACTTCGCACTCGTTTGCCAGCATTTGCACCATCATACACAACCACACACATTGAGCCTGATCTGCTAATCCTTATCTGATTTTAGCTGCTACATGAAAATACAGTCTTTATTCCTCTCATATTGGCATGCATATTCATGCACAGCAAAGAAGATCTTTTTCAGTACTAACTTCATTCAAACTGAGATGGATTCTTTAGTACTGGAGCCAGAATCATATATTTCCTACAGATTTCAATGGGAAACACATTTTGGAGTGTAAACTCCTCCCACTTCAATTTGTGATGAGGGTTTCTGGGGCTGTACTTGCCCCCCTCCAATCTCAGACAAATAAGTGGAACGCTCCCCTCACCATTCTAGAGGTAATTAAATTTATCTTATGCAAAGAGCGCACGAGAAGGCACGAACTAGAATGAAAATGAGCCTTGTGTAGCATCCTCGAGCAATGAGTGAGGAGTCTGTTCTTTCATAAATGTTGTGCAGTGCTAGAGGTAGTGCTCTTTTCCTCCCATCTGAACTTAGCTTACTTGCCATGTAAGAATCTATAAGCAATAGATATGTTTCGGATGCCAAGAACAGCAAGAAGTGGAATTAGCTCCCTTTGTAAAGTGCTCCATGGAAATATGTAATGTCGTGACATCAAAATACTGGGTAAATGATACTAGCTTTTTGCAGAGAAGGATGGAAGAACTCAGCATCAGAATGTTTTTTGGCCCAGCAGAACTTTCCACACAGCATGGAGTCAAACTGAAAGTCACAGATACCTTGTTAGTCTTTTAAGACAAATTACAAGCATGTAGGACCTAAATTTTAGTAGGAAGCTGACATGATCCTAGGACAAGACTGTGACTTACAGGCCATATGAAAGTCTATATCAAAGTAGCCAGCAGGCCTACATATTTCAGGCACGTGCTGGGCATTGTAATTGATAAGAAAGGATTTGGAGGAAAAACTGGGGCCAATCAGATGGAGAGGGTGATGCCTGAGAAGAATGTATAGAACACCTTGCCCACAATGGACAGATAGTCATTACTAGGGAGCCAGGCTGGGGAGAAGTTGCTGCAGACAAAGGGATCCCTCATCCAGGAAGGGGAGGAGTTGGCCTGAAACCTTGTTCCAGGAGATGGCTAATCTCATCCTATATGTGGCTCAAATTATTGTTGTTATTAGATTTCTTTAATAAACTATTTGTTATTCTGCTGGGTCCTCATGCCTCATTTGGTGACATAGAAGTTATACCCTGTTGGGAGAAGAAGCAGTCAAGAGCAGGGAAAGTGCTCTGGGCCCTCCTAAGTTGGAATAGTGGCAGCCAATATTTGAAATTAGCTCCCCATGCCATTATGAATATTTAAAAGGAAACAAGACAACATCCATCTTTTGCCTATCTTCTTCCTGTAAGATGTGGAAGGTCACAGAGAGCCTAGTTTCAATTTGGGAAATGTTGGTTCTGCTCTTAAGGGATGCCCATGTGACTGCAGTTGAGTTGTAAAAGATACTGGGATTATCCAGTCATGGATCTCCCAACATCTTGCCTATTGGGAGCCATAGACCCTTTTTCATGAACCACTTATCTGTCACTTATGGATGTGCAGTTTTTTAAATAAATATATTATTTTTTCAGATCCAGATATCAAAAAGCTTTGAAAAATCATTATTCTCAGTTTCTTAGGAATTTGGATTTGGATTGGGGGGGGGGGTATTCTGATATTATTGGACTCCATTATTCTCTATCGGGAATCTTTGCACAGAACTGGAGGAGCTGTTTTTTCCCCAGCAAATTGTACCAACATTGCAGTGAGGCTGCTGGTGCCTGTCCCTCCAAATTTCAAGTGTGTGGCCCCCTGTACTGTTTGCTATGGGGAGAGGGGATTCCATACTGTCTTCAGGGCAAAGAATAGCCACAGACACAAGAGCAAGCAAAGCAACCCCAGACTAAAAGTCTCTTGAAGCAGACAGAATTAAAAAACCCAAAGAACCAATGTACTACCAGCGAATCCTGAAAGAACTGCGGGACAGTGTGGCATGTTTAACACAACAAATGTACAACTTGAGAATTCAATCCAATGTCAAACCAGAGAATCGCTCAAGCAACCAAGTGGGACCACTGTGCAAGCCCAACAAATATAAAACCAGAAAACTTGAGCTAATATACAACCAGAAAATAAAAGGCAATGTCAAAACCAAGCATCTACAACAAACCACAAACCCCACACAAAGCAATTTGTGCAAAGAGTACAATGTTTCAATACCAATAATGCCAATTTTCAAAGAACAGAGTCAAATAAAAACCAACCTGGCAAGCTGATGCCAAGCTCCAGGAAGACACAGACACACTAAAAAGAGAAAAGAGAGAACAGTCCTAGGAGCCTTAAATGCTGACTCCCAATATTTTTGGTGAATCCAGAATATTTCTGGAATTTTTCAGTACCCAATTCTGGTGTCCAGGATCAGAAGACCTGAATATGCTCAAAAAATGTCGATAAAGTATTTTTGGATATATATTGGACAGGATATATCTGAATTCCCATCCCTACTATCACTACCATTTGACCAGAGCAGGATCTGTTTTGCCTCTCATAGTAGGAGTAAGCTAATGTGGCCATTTTTGTTTCTTTTTGATTTTTTAAAATGTAGTCACCGTCTTTTCACTTTACCTCATTTTCATTTCTATGACTGATAATTTTAAAATTACCATTTCTAAGCCATTTATATACAACTGATGTAAAAATAACATTACCAATTCTGCTTAATTTTGGGGGGAACAATTCAGAGCGAGAAAAGAGGAACACATGCAAAAACAAAAATTCATATACTAAATTTTCACAAGAGAAACAAAATGGGTGACTCCATAGCTTAGTGACAGAGCATCTGGTTTGCATGTAGAAAGTCCCCGGTTCAAACCACAACACCTACAGTTTAAAGCATCAAGAAATAAGTGATGCGAAAGGCTCCTGTCTGATAAGAACATAAGAACATAAGAACAAGCCAGCTGGATCAGACCAAAGTCCATCTAGTCCAGCTCTCTGCTACTCGCAGTGGCCCACCAGGTGCCTTTGGGAGCTCACATGTAGGATGTGAACGCAATGGCCTTCTGCTGCTGTTGCTCCCGATCACCTGGTCTGTTAAGGCATTTGCAATCTCAGATCAAAGAGGATCAAGATTGGTAGCCATAAATTGACTTCTCCTCCATAAATCTGTCCAAGCCCCTTTTTAAAAGCTAGCTATCCAGGTTAGTGGCCATCACCACCTCCTGTGGCAGCATATTCCAAACCACCAATCACACGTTGCGTGAAGAAGTGTTTCAACTTTTATTGAGTCCTAATTCTTCCCCCCAGCATTTTCAATGAATGCCCCTGGTTCTAGTATTGTGAGAAAGAGAGAAAAATTTCTCTCTGTCAACATTTTCTACCCCATGCATAATTTTGTAGACTTCAATCATATCCCCCCTCAGCCGCCTCCTCTCCAAACTAAAGAGTCCCAAGCATGCAGCCTCTCCTCATAGGGAAAGTGCTCCAGTCCCTCAATCATCCTTGTTGCCCTTCTCTGCACTTTTTCTATCTCCTCAATATCCTTTTTGAGATGCGGCGACCAGAGAACTGGACACAGTACTCCAAGTGCGGTCGCACCACTGCTTTATATAAGGGCATGACAATCTTTGCAGTTTTATGATCAATTCCTTTTCTAATGATCCCCAGCATAGAGTTTGCCTTTTTCACAGCTGCCATGCATTGAGTTGACATTCCCATGGAACTATCAACTAAGACGCCTAAATCCGTCTGAGGCTGTGGAGAGCTGTTACCAATCAGATTATATCATAGTGATCCTGACTGACCAATGGTATGACTCAGTATTAGGAAACATTATGTGTTTGAACCTGAAATGGAAGTATATTACTTAAACCAGCAAGCTTTTAAAATTCGGTCTCATTCCACATTAAAGGTGAGAGCTTTTTGTTAGTAAAATAAGTGCCCTTTCCTAGTACAATATCACTTTCTTACAGGATAAAGAAGATTTGCAGAAGTTAACTTCTAATGCTTACAGATGGATATGATATTGCATGATTTCCCTTGGGCTCCAGTCTTAAGTAAGGCATAGCTCAATGGGTTAAGATTCCAAACTCCATGAACTAGTTGAATGAGCTAATCTAAGCAAACAGATAAAAATTTAAGGTAGGATATTAAGATTTTGTTCTATTACAGAGATCACAGGCACACTGTGAGTTGATACATACCAAGTTTATATAAAAAAAACCAACAGCTTTTAGCATATTTTGTTTAAAAGCATGTTTCTTCTACTTAACACAGACATATTGGATTTTTTAATTATTGTAATTATTATTAGTTGATTTAGCAATAGATCTCAAATGATAAATCACAAATTAAATGCTACAGTCATTATTGAAATGTAAAATTTCTGTTTTCTGTCTCCGTTAATGTCACCACTTGTACAATCCTGATGGCACCAATCTATAAAAAGATGATGATAAAAGTTTAGAGCTAGGACTATAAATTCATCTTTTTCTCTGAAAACAAAAGACTATTGGAGTGCAGGTGGAATATTTTATTTCACACAAACAACTCTGATGATACTGAAATAAATGTTAAAGAGAAGTTGTAGAGGAGGTAGTATGTCTACTGTTGTCACTCAACAATTCCAAATGAAGTGATAAAACACTGATCCAGCATTTGATTATTTTCCCCCAGATGGTGTTTCAAGATGCAAGAGAAAAGCACTCTGTGAAAACCTAGAGCTCTAATTGTGAACTGTGCTTTATTGTAAATAGATTTCCACATCATGAAACTCAAGAAGACCAAAATGTAATCTAATCCAATCCACTGACACAAGGGAGACCCTTCCAAAAACCTTCCACCCACAAGACAACCTATACAATAGACAATGTACTGATTTTTCCAAGTGTACCCACTACTTACTCTGACACCAAACATTGCCTTAAATGTACCAAAGGAAAGAGAGGATGGTTTGTAATTATCCCTATGAGAATAGGTTGTCTCAAGTATATCCCTGTCTTCAGCTGTGAAACACAGGAGGCTATGATTGGTTCCTTAGCTTTTCATGTGTGAGGTTGGAGATGAAGAAATATGCTGTTCACTTTCCTCCACTGTTGAAATTGCTTTGTGGCAGAAAGCAGTGTTCCTACCCCTACCCCCTTCCCATGTCAGTGATGGCTAAGACATCTGCAGTGCTATGGCAGCCATTAATCTCACCTGTGTCTGACACCATTTTAGGGGAGAATTTGGCCATTTAAAAATGTTGCAAGGATAATTCTGCTATGTTTACCCCCATGCCTTTTCAAGTGCTGAAACAGCACAACCATGGCGGTTTCAGCACTTGAAAAGGTACCGGGTTGGGAGAGAGATCTCCTTGTCCAGCGGGATCAATGAGGATCGGGCCTTTGCAGGATTTTTAAACGGCTAAATTCTTCTCTGAAATGGCTTCGGTGGCCCTGGATCAGACATCGAGTGTGGCCCAAATATAACACTTCTATGACCATTGTTCACAATGCTATAAAGTTCACAATATTTATAATTGATTAGGTTTCTTAATATACAGTAACGTTGCAAATAAAATAAAATAAAATAAATAATTTCCTTCTAAGACTGCTGGGTTGGATCTAGTGCAAAAGTTCTGCTTGCCCTAGAGCTCTTGTATAAGAGGCAATACTAGGGGGAAATGGTGGTAGATTAGGAATCTGCACTGAAATATAACTGTTCGTAATATATATTTTGGCTAAGATCAAGCGTAGTACTCAAAGTGTAGTACTCAAAAATAGTCCTCTCTCGCAGGCATTGGGAAACAAATCTTTTATGCTCACAGACAGCCTTCTAACAAGCAACTTTTCACTCACAACAGTGCCCTTGCTAACTCAGACACAGACTCTGGGACCAGGGCCTGCAACAAACCAAGATGCCACTCTGTCCCTATATTCACTCTGACCACACAATCAGCAGCCATACCATATCATGCTCATTCACTTGTTCATCTTTCAGTGCTACATACGCCATGAAATGTCAGCAGTGCCCTTCTAGTCTCTATATCAGACAAGCCGGTCAGACCCTATGCAAAATAATAAAAGGACATAAATCTGACATTAAAAACCACAACTCTCAAAAACTAGTGGGAGGATATTTTAATCTTCCAGGTCATCCCACTGCTAACCTAGGAGTGGCAGTCTTCGAACAGAGAGGCTTCAAGGGAATACACCAGTGTGAGATGCCTGAATTTGAATTCATTCACAAGTTCAGAACAATGGACATCCTCCTTTCCCCAAGGTCAAATAGGAATATAGGAGTCTTATTTCATCACGGGTAATGTTCTGCCCTCAAACATTTTCCTTCTGCTTAAACAATCAGATTACAATGTGCACTGTACTGCTGTATCCTGAGTTCCTTCTTTGTATACCCCTCCCAGCTTTTTACTCAGAGATGTCCATTCCAACTCACATCTGATGAAGGAAGCTTTGACTCGTGAAAGCTTATACCCCTAAAATGTTGGTGGTCTCTCAGGTGCTAACAGACTCGAGTCTAGTTGTACAACTGGGCTTAGGTTCCTTTGCAAAATCAACATCACAGGAAATAATTTCAAAATATTTATCTTCTTATCCCACTTAGCATTTATCGTGGTTGGAAATGGTCTCTAGTTCCAAAAAGACGTGGTTTGTAACAGCTGTGATACATGATGTGAAAATATTCAGTTCAGTTTATTTGTCTGCACTTGTGAAAGGGCTTTCCAGCACGGTATGGGGATTTATTTCCTTTTACAAATCCGTTTATTTTCTTTGGAGGAAAAAAAATGCCTATTTAGAAATGTTTCTGCATAAATGCAATAGCTCCCTCTGCAGGTCTTGAGCAATCTGTTTAACTCCCACAAACATTTATATCCATCTCCTTAATACTTTTAGTTAAAATAGACATTAATAACTTGCTGTTCATTCAGTGCTAATTGCAATTTATTTCCACACAGATTAATGCAATATATGGATGTGATAATTGCTGTGTATTTTGTGTTGTAGTGCCAGCATTATTTACAATTTCATTTTAAGAACCTTACTTCTTGCTAAACACTGTTAAATAGACTGCATTATTAGTAGCAAAATGTGGGGTTCTGATGATGTCACATTTGTTTTTATTAACCCTTTGATGACCTAACCAATAGTGTGAGGTTGTCTCTGGCAACAAAAAGGACAAGAAGTATCCCATGCCCAGTTCCCTGCACTGCCATTTTTTAATCCTTTTAACTTGCTGTGGCCTTTTCTTTGCACCAATTGTACCAAAGAGAAAATGTCCTAGACTGTTCTCTTTCCCAAGTCTCTGAGACTTCTTCTGTATCCCATATCTACTGCTGATCCTCTGAATGCTTCATGGTCCTGTTCTCTGGTACCTATTTAGCAACTTTTCCACATGTGACATGTTCTGGAGCATCCAGATCTTTCAGAGCTAAGTTTTAGAAAAGTAAGCCCCTATTAGCTGCGTTTGGACCATTTTGTAGGTCCAAAACTGGCCCCTCTCCAGTTCAGTGACACCACAGGCAACTAGAGGTAAGAGTATAACTTGGACAAGCCATTCTTGGAAGCAACTCTACATAGGCCAACAACTCCCCGTGGGTTTGTAGAATTTCATTCTGAAACTTTTCTCCTGGGGCATCAGGAGATCAATTACACATACCTCTATCCCTGCTTTTCCCTTGCCTTTTTTCTGACGTCTGCTGCAGGACAACAATTACTCTCTGCTGAGGATTCAGCTTTGATGGCCCAGGTTTCCACACAGTCCTTGTGATGTTGATTATGGGGGCTTTTGTGGGGAGAGATTTGCATGAATGCGTCTGCATAGCTCTGAAGCTACACTCTCACATTGGTTGCCAGCGAATGAGGATGAGGAGATCAAAGTAATGCCTCCTCCTTTCCAGGAGGAGGGAAAGGGCATCATGGGAGGAAAATGTGGGGAGGGGGGGGAGAAAAATGAACCTGAGGCAGGCATGGCACACTTGTACAGGTCTGGATTCCCGGTGAACTGGAGGAAAAGGTCATGGTTTGCCCAAATTGGGAAGATCCTTTTGCCCAACAAAAGCGCAGTGTTGTTGGGACTGTTGTATAAGTGAAAATCATTCCCAGATAACGGCCTTAGTTTACAGTTAGTAGGACAAAGAGGTTTTACAATGTGCTACATTTATTGAAGTTGGAAAAAACATTGAACTGGAGTTGTGTACTGTGTCAAGATCTCTGGAAGGGGGATGGGAAAAGGTGGGACACACGTTATGAGGTGTTTTAAGTGTTCATCCCAAGTTAGACATTGCTATCCAGGGAAGAACCTTTTTAATCTTACATTTATGTTGTATATTGATTTCCTTTAAAAACATTGACAAGGGCTATTACTAGTACCTGTCTAGTTAATACTTAATGGCGGCTTTGCGCTTATGTCAAATGAGAATAATCTCACCAAGCCCACAACTGAGCACATTTTTGCTCACATATTACTTGAGGATTTTTTAAAGAAAAAAATCCATATGTTCAAACCCATTTAGCATCTATATCCACAGGCTAAAAATGATAGAAGTCGACCAAAATCCCTCCACTGGGTTATTCATTTAGGGGTTTTTTTCCCCCCACAGAATCTTGATACTGTTCTGTGAGAATGTTGTTCCTCACCACACAACATCTCTCTGTAGATTTGGAACAGCCTAAAGCAAATAACTAGGTTGAGTGATGATCATTTTAAAAAATGTCCATTTTAACTTTGGTTAAATTTCACTTTTCATGGACTACAGGAAGTGCTAAAGGGATACACTTCAAGAAGCTGCCTGAAACTGGAAAGAGGACTTCCTGAAAGATCGCCCAAGAGTCAAGCACAAGAAGTAAGATGTTTTCACTCCCTGATACAGTCCATGTGATTGTGGATGGGACCAAGGACAAGAATCTTAACAGACACATTGTTGGGTGGGTAGTTGTGGGGGAAGGAATAAAAACATTCCAAGAGTGCAGACCTAAGAAGTTTGTGGACTTAAAAGTCTGTAACTCTGTTTAGGACTGCCCAGCCAACAGTGCAAAAGAAACAGAGAGTCAAAGTAACCTCAAGGGTCATCAAGTCCAACTCCCTGCACAACACAGGAAATTCATAATGACTCCCCCCCCCCCCCACTCCTCCCAGTGACCCCTGCTGTATGCCCAGAGGAAGGCAAAAAATCTCCATGACTCTTGGTCAATCTGACCTGGAGGAAAATTCATTCTTGACCAGAAAGTGGCATTTGGCATTAGCCTGATATATGAGTTGAATACTGACTCATCCTTCATGCCCTCCCTCTCATGATCTGCTAAGTTCACAAAATCAGCTGTCAGATGGCCATTTAGCCTTTGCTCAGAAACATCCAAAGGAGGACAACCCACCATCTCTTGAGGAAGCCTGTTCCACTGAGGAATTTCTCTGTCAGGAAGTTCTTCCTAATGTTTATCCGAAAACTCTTTTGATTTATCTTCTATCAGTCAGAGCAGGGATCTAATTCAGGGCTTGCAGTTACCAACTCGCACTTGGGAAATCCCGGCAGTTTTAGGCAGAACCTGGGGACCAAGGAGTCTTAAGGAGTGGAGAGAATTCAGCAGGGATGTGATGTCACTGAGTCCATCCTCCTGAGATCCCATTTCCTCCAAGGGAACTGAAATGTGTGGACTGTTGTAATTTCAGAAGAACTTCAAATCCTACCAGAAGGTTGGCAACTATATCAAAGGATACACAGCTTCCGGGTGACTTAATTTTTCCTCGTCTTTAAAAAGTGTTTTGCTTTTTTCATTAGCAATTTCTGTGGGGGCTCATGGAGGGAGAATATTACGTTGACAAGATAAACAAACTATATTGTAGGTGTTAGCTAGATGAATAAATGTTGGATGAGCCACCCTCAACTTTCAGATTTTCTAACCTCCATCTGGTTAACTGCGTAACTTTAATAGACTGTTAACAGGCACCTTTCCCCCCTCTTCATATGTAATTTACTCATGTGACTGTATGTCATCTCTGGAACTGCTCCAGCTACTAAGCTCTGAATTATAGCAAGGGACATGTGGCTACCACCAACCCATGTCCCTCCATCCTCCGGAACATTTGGTAAAAACAAATGTGTGACATGACGTCATTCTACTCTGGTGTTTCTCTTTCCCTGCTCTATTTCATTGACTTCTGCTTGCAGGAGATAGGGGAATGCCAACCATTATGATATGACATCACATTTTATTTAGCAAGTGTGGCAGCAGCTGTAACCATGAATCTCCTGTAATGTGATTTGGGTTCTAAGTGATAAATAAGGAAAGAGTAGCATTGATTGACAAATGATCACAACACTATGAAGTGTTTTGGGAGGAACTAGATCAAGGAGGACTCCAGCAGCCTAAGATTATCTATGGGCATATCCTCACAATTCTCAAAAGCACCAAATGCCTCTCAGTTCTGAAGAAGCAAAGTATTTTCAATTTTACTTTGAAAATGGCCTTATGGATGTGATGGCTGGGCTGTTTTTAAGGAAATATGTTTTGTATGAAGAATACTTTCCATGATCTTTGCAAGCAAAAATCTATAGTAATGAAGAACTAGTAAAGAAGACCCTCTGCCGTACAATAGATTGAACGGTTACCCAGAAGGTTTAAGATACCTTTAAGGCCTTACACAGCTTGGGACCCTCGTACCTACAGGACAGTCTGACCCCATACGTCCCAATTCGGCCTCTGTGTTTGGCAGAGGCCAATCTACTGGTGGTTCCCGGCCCCTCTATGATGCGGCTGGCCTCCACTAGGGCCAGGACCATTATGGCTCTGGCCCCTGCCTGGTGGAACACTCTTCCTCCACCTGTCCGGGCCCTGTGGGGCCTTGGTGAGTTCTGCAGGGCCTGTAAGTCAGAGCTGTTCCACCGGGCTTTTGGGGAGGCTGATCACTGATTGGTGCCCCCCCTCCTTAACCTAGGTGGTCCCGATTACATCTATGGCACCTCCGTTCTCTCTTAGGGGTTTTTTTAATTGTTTTAAACCGGACGCTGTATATTGTATATTGTATGCTGTATTTTAAATGATTTTAGTTATTTAATGTTATAGAGCTCTATTTATATTTATATTTGGGATTATGATTGTGCTCTTCTTGTTATGTTATGTTACTTTATGTTGTACACCGCCCAGAGCCCTCTTGGGGTGGGTAGTATATAAATTTAATAATAATTAATAACAACAACAACAACTAGGGCAGCACTTGAAACATCTTCGAATTGACAAAATTAACATCTGTCAAATTCAGAAGGCAGCCCAGAAGGGATCCGCACAAATACTACGCCAATACATTACAACTTCCTAGGCCTCTGGGTGAGGCTCGAATTGTAATGAAGGCCAACAACCAGCTAAAGATCTGGCAGCTGTGAAATCAACAACAACAACAACAACAACAACAATAGGCTTGAGACAGATAACTATTGGTTACCCACTTGAAGACATTCCAGGGGATTCAGCTGTATGTTCGAAGGATCGTTGTCTAAACGCAAATTGGGGAAGATGTAGTTGGAAGGAGCAAAACAGAGTGTGTTGGACATAATTGCCAAAGGAGGATTTTTGGAAGAGGTGGAGGAAAGATACAATTAGATTGCAGGCACATTATTGCATTGAGTTTCAGGAATACACTCCTCTTGCACTGTTGATAATCGCAGTGGAAGGCAGAAACTAGGATACTGCAATGTAGCATGTAGCAATTAATGCGGTTTGGTTTCAAGCACCTGGTTGTTTTGAGTTCTCAACAGATGATGGAGTGGATGAGTGTGGTTGAGGGTGTGCCTATAGCATTTTGAATTTGCCAGCCAGCCAGACTGCTGGAAACATGCTTTGGGACAAGACCAGCCAAAAGGTAGTACCCACTGGCGTAATGCCCAGGTGGGCAGCTGCCCAGGGCATCACCTTGTGGGGGGCATCAAAATGCTGGGTTCGTTTTTGGGTATTTTAATGGTTTTCCTTTTTTCACCTGCAGGGGGCGCAGTTTTTAGGCTAGCAGCACCAAAATTTCAACGTATCATCAGGAGACTGCCCTTATGCTATCTCCCAAGTTTGGTGAGGTTTGGTTCAGGGGGTCCAAAGTTATGGACTCCCAAAGGGGGTGCCCCTATCCTCCACTGTTTCCAATGGGAGCTAATAGGAGATGGGGGCTACAGATTTGAGGGTCCATAACTTTGGCCCCCCTGAACCAAACTGCACCAAACTTGGGGGGTATCATTAGGGCAGTCTCCTGATGAGACCCTGAAAGTTTTGAGACCGTGCCTTCAGAAATGTGCCCCCCACAGCCTGCAACCCCCATGGACAGCAATGCAGAAAACTCAATGCAGAACAAAGATTCTTGGGCAAACTTCTAGGATGTTCCTGCAGGGGGTGCATTTTTGGATGTATCGGCACCAAAATTTCAGGGTATCATCTGGAGATGATGGCACCCCCCCCCCCCAAACTGATATGTCTAAAAATGCACCCCCTGCAGGCACCAATGTCCTGGTGCAAAAAAATGTTTGGTCATGGTGGAGTCGCCGCCCATGGGGGGGGGGGGCGGCATTCAACTCAGGTTTTGCCCAGGGCTGCCTCGTTACGCCCCTGGAAGTACCGCTTTCCTCAAAGAGTATCAACTTCTGATGTTCATGGTCACAGGATGCAGTCAGGCTTTTAAAAGGAGATCAAGTAAATTCATAGGAATGGCTCCACTAGTCATGATGATTAAATGGAATCTCCAGGTTCAAAAGCAGCCTACCTTTAATATTTAGCTATAGGGGTAACAACTGTGGGATCCTGCTATGTAAGCTTGCCTCATTTAATATGTCATGTTAATAATTTACTCTGGCTTCAGTTCTGTCCTTTAAATTTCTGTTTGGTTCTACAACTCAAATCCTGCTTCGTTGTTTATTGAATATCCCATCCTGCAGACTATAAATAATGTGAATAAACAATAATATCTAAAAACATTTGATTTAATATGTTCCAGATTTCATCAATCTCTTAGACTTCAATTTAGAATCCATTATGTTTCTTATACAACTATGTGTGAAATTTACTTTATCATGGTTGGTGGTGGGTCCTGTTAGGTGACAATTCCAAGGTCATTTGCACTCTAATGTCCCATTTTGATGACAATGTTAAACAAAAAGATCAAGACTTTTGGTGAGCGATCTATGGTAAGAGCCAGCAGTGGCGTAGGAGGTTAAAAGCTCGTGTATCTAATCTGGAGGAACCGGGTTTGATTCTCCGCTCTGCCACCTGAGTTGTGGAGGCTTATCTGGGGAATTCAGATTAGCCTGTACACTCCCACACACGCCAGCTGGGTGACCTTGGGCTAGTCACAGCTTCTTGGAGCTCTCTCAGCCCCACCTACCTCACAAGGTTTTTGTTGTGAGGGGGGAAGGGCAAGGAGATTGTAAGCCCCTTTGAGTCTCCTGCAGGAGAGAAAGGGGGGATATAAATCCAAACTCCTCCTTCTCCTTCTTCTCCTTCTCCTTCTCCTTCTCCTTCTCCTTCTCCTTCTCCTTCTCCTTCTCCTTCTTCTTCTTCTTCTTCTTCTTCTTCTTCTTCTTCTTCAATAGTGTACACAGGAGCTGGTTTTGCTTTGTGGTGCTCTGAAGCTATCTACCCCGATTCTATCCCTCTGGGCAGCTCACAGGCCTGTAGGGATCTGCAGCCATATGACTGAGCACCATGAACCAAGAACACACACAGTAAAATACCAGGAAACCAAATGGTACTTTACTCTGTATATTTTATAGATACTTATCAAAGATCTGTCACTATATCTCATATGTGTTTTCTATGCTCACAAGGTCTTTAATAGTTTCCAGCACATTCTAGTCAGCATACAATATATCAGATGTCAGATAGATACTGTACCCATACTGGCCATGGGTCTTCAAATTCTGAGATAAATCTAAGAACACCTTTTTGGGATCTTCTGTTTCTCAAAGAACACACTTGGAAAAACAATGACCTTTCTCATGTCATTCCTCCCCATTTGCCTCATTCCACATTGCTCTATATTTCTAATGGTGCCAATCATCTAACTCAAGTGGGACCCATATGGAGATGGGTGACACCAGAAGCCCACAAAAGCCAAAGTGCCATTGCAAATCTATCTGTTGGCACAGGCTTCAGTGAAACCAAAAACCAGGATCCTGCACATTCATTCATACAAAGGTGCCCAGGATGCTCAAAGATGCTTCTAGTCGGACATGAGCAAATGTTCTATGGCAGTGATGGCAAACCTTTTCGAGACCGAGTGCCCAAATTGCAACCCAAAACCCACTTATTTATTGCAAAGTACCAACATGGCAATTTAACCTGAATACTGAGGTTTTAGTTTAGAAAAAATGGTTGGCTCTGAGGTGCGAGTTACTCAGGAGTAAGCTTGGTGAAGCAACTGTGCAACGCTTCAAATAGGTTAGTGGTGGCGAACCTTTGGCACTCCAGATGTTCTGGACTACAATTCCCATCAGCCCCTGCCAGCATGGCCAATTGACCATGCTGGCAGGGGCTGATGGGAATTGTAGTCCATAACATCTGGAGTGCCAAAGGCTCGCCACCACGGGAATAGGTGAATCACAATCCTAGGAGAGTTTACTCAGAAGCAAGCCCCATTGCCAGCAACCAAGCTTACTCCCAGGTAAAGGATCATGCCCAGGCCAGCCTAGATGTGTGTGGGGTGTGTGATTTTCTGCCCCCCCCCACATGACGAACTCTGTGCATGTGTGCCCACAGAAAGGGCTCTGAGTGCCACCTCTGGCACCCGAGCCGTAGGTTCGCCACCGCTGTTCTATGGAATCTTAGCCGTTCATTAGAAAGCTCAGCAGAATATCTGAGGAATAAGGGCCATTGCCAAAGCACTACGATATTTCATGTGCTCCTTCTTCATAAAATGATGACAGTATGTGCAGTTAGGTCTTGCGGAGTTATTCCTGCAGTTCAGTTGGTGCAGAAACAGCTTTAAAATCGGAAGGTTTTTGACAGCTTAACTTTCCTCTTCCTCCTCTCCTCCCACCTCCCTTATTATCAGCTGCCACAAAGAATGAGAGAAGAGCACGATAATGTGTTTCATTATCCTTCCTGTCCGGCTTTTTACTGGCTGCCAGCGTTTGCTCCAGTCTTGCCTCTGAGCTGTATAATTCAATGTCAAGGAGGCTTATGTAATATTTAAGCTCACATTACACTAAATTAATCTTCACATGAAAAATCTTTTGATTACATAGGATGTTTTTTGTCACTGATTGATTGACTAATTCGTTTCATTCGTATAGGAAAAGGACGGTCCAACTTCTGTTTATATTCAGCCTGAATGGGAAAGGACCTGTCTACACCACACTAGTTGAAATCACATTATTGATGCACTGCAAGCCAACATAAATAAATAAATAATAAACAAATATCCAGAATGATGAACTAATACACTACTGATGGTTCACAAAGGTTCTTGGCATGGAAACTGGCTCTTCCGTTCTCTTCACACTTCCCCCTCCCCGGTGTGTCCAGCAATTCTGACTTAGGAGAACTGCCGTGGCACTTCCGGTTCCCTGAAGTCCAGCTGCAGTGGGTGTTTTAGGATTTGCTGAAACTCTTCTGGTCTACATGATCGACAGGATCTGATATGAGTGATGCAGATTGTCCAGCTGAAGCTAGTAGGGAGGATTGTGTGTGTGACTCTCTGTCACAAGGAGGCACTGTTCTTCAGACCACTTTGCATGCTGTTTATTTTGCGTCTTCAGGGAGTCTATTGAGAGAGGTCTGATCAAATGTTATTATTTCATGGTGATGAACAGTGCTGTCATTTCAGCTGACTTATGGTGACCTGGTAGGGTTTTCAAGGCAAAAGGTGAACAGAAGTGGCTTGTTATGTAATGCATGGGCCAAAAACAGCAGTGTAAAAACGGTGTAAAACCTTTTTCACCATTTTAAACAGTTTTCACGCCGTTTTCACACCGCTGTTTTTGGCCCATGCAGAATCCGCCTCTATGTAGCAACACTGTATTTCCTTGGTGGGCTCCCATCCAAATATTAACCAAGGCTGACCCTGCTTAGTTTTCAAGATCCAATGAGCTAAGGTTAGCCCAGTCTGGTTAGTATTGGGATGGAATACCAAGGTTACTATGTGGAGGAAGGCAATGGCAAGTCACGTAGATTAACCTCTTGACTTGAAAATCCTGTGGGTTCACCGTGAGTAAGTTGCAACTTTATGACACTTTCCACCACCAATATTAGGGGGAAGCTTTGCCTTCTTCCATACCCTTCTTACAGGCTTTCTGGAGGATCTGGTTAGCCTCTGTTTGAAACAGGATGCTGGATTTGATGGACCACTAGTTATAATCTAGCAGAACAGTTCTTATGTTTTTACGTTCCCCTCCTCCACATGGGGCCGACTCTAATCTGGTGAACCAGGTTTGCTTCCCTGCTTCCTACACATGAAGCCTGTTGGGTGACCTTGGGCTAGTCACAGTTCTCTCAGAACTCCCTCAGCCCCACATACCTCACAAGGTGCCTGTTGTGGGGAGAGGAAGGAAAGGTGATTGTAAGCCACTTTGAGACTCCTTTCAGGAGAGAAAAGTGGGTGTGAATCCAAGCCCTTTTCTTCTTCTACATCTGCACAACTTTGATATAATCATTATGGGCAAATTGTGCTGTGAAAGAGTAATGATGAAGTTATTCCAATTTCTAAAGAAATCAACCACTTTCCTGGAACATGTAGCCAGGGGCTTGGGGGATGAGCCACATGTGACATGTCAAAGAGGCACATGTGAGCATTGGTGCCCAGAGATAGTCAGTATTAACCAGAGTGCCTCTGGACAGCTTGATGCTGGCACTATTGTTATTATCACATTCTGCCACTTACAGTGAACACTGAGCTTTGAAGTATGTGGAGAAGACCACACATGCAGGGCCTATTTGTCCCCATAGCTCTAAGCTCATGACAATGCCTCTGAAAGAACTCTGCAGGGGTGTCAAAAAAGTAATGAAATACTGAGATGAAAATGTTCTGAGGTCTGTAGCTTGATTTCACAGACATAAGTTTGATGATCTGAAGTTGCATCTGGTCCAGATGCTATTACTTTGCATAGTTAAGATGGTGGATGAGAACTGCTCATCGCTTTCCAGGACTTCAGAATGATTGGTGGGCCAAATCTGGCAGAAGACATTTAAGGAAAGGAAAGCAGAGTAACAGTCTGATCAGAAACTGAATCAATAGGTGGACTTTTAACAATAATAAAATTCTTGTTTGTGGTGTGGGGGGGAAAGAGTAGTGCAAAATGGAAAATTATTTATCCCCCTGATCTGAATCTCTTTATCATCTAAATTTATTGTAGTTGATTGCCTCTGCAATTCTGTGTAAATAGAACCTTCCATTTATTTGAAATTCTGATTACCATTTTTTATATCCCCAGAGAATTTGGATAATGATTGGAACTGCCAATCTCAGGAGGTCTCATTTTGATGTAAAATAGATGATGACAGCGGTGACAACGGAAATAGTATTGTTATTATTGGAATGCAGGTTGTTACTGTGTGATTTACATTAAATGTTAGTGACTCAGCACTGTTTCAAATGTTAATACATTTCCTAACAGAGAGGACCACTGTGTAGAAGAAACCATGAGACCCACACATAATCACCATGTGTGACAATAATAAATAAATTTACTTCCTTGGCTGCACAGTAATATAAATGATCAGAAAAGCTATGGACCTATGCAGAATCACCCCTCTTCCCTGCACACACACGCAAATACGGACATTTGCAAGCATTCTAAGTTGTAATCATTGTGTGGGTATCATGTTTTTTTCCTACACAGAAATGTTATCTGTGTACAAAATACATAACATTTTGAAGTATGTTTCAGTCTTTGGCTATATCTGTCAACTATTTAGTTACAGAAAGTACCTTTTAGTTCTGTTGAAGTCAAAAGAAGCTAAATGAACTTAAATTATTTAAATGTGTTTATTTTAGGGAATTTCAATTGCTGCATTTTGTTATTAAAGTAATACAGCTAATGACAAGATAAACATAATAAAAGCAGGTTAGTAAAAACATTGGCAATGGTAAAGAACAGCTGCTTAGCTTAATAAAAATAATTCGCAAAGCAACAGATAAAATGCAGCAACTCAGGCCAATACAACAGCAAGCAATAAAACAAACAAGACACATAAAATCAACAATCCATCAGCACTGAAGTCAACACAGAACCTAGGTTCACCTCAACTGGCTGTCCTTGCATGAGAGGAGGGGTGTGTGTGTGTGTGTGTGTGTGTGTGTGTGTGTGTGTGTGTGTGTGTGTGTGTGTCAGCATTGTCTACTCAGTTTGTAGCACTGGTTCCTTGGGATCTCAGGTAGAGTTTTTTTCATATTGCCTTTTAACTGGAGATTCTGAGATTGAATCTGGGACAATCTGCATGCCAAGCAGATCCTCTACCACTAAGCCACAGCCACAGCCCCCCCCCCCCCTTCCTCAAAGTGATCTCAGCCTTTCCCACTTCCCCTTCCGGGTCTAACTCGCTCTCAACTAGAGATGGAGCCATTCTCCCTGGAACGTCAATGCCTCTATGTGATTTCCAGATGATCTAATGACTAAAGTGAGTTGCAGTCTTTTGTGCAAAGTGTTCCCACTTGTGCAAAAATCAGACTATTTGGTTTTTTTTAATGAACTGTATTCCACTATTTAAAAGAAGAAGAAGAAGCACAGCTAGTTAGGAAGTGTTCTGCGACACAGGACAATATAGCAAGATTGACTAGCGAAAGAAACAATCATGGACCACTGGCTAGCTAGCATTCAGTCACCCCCCCTCCTTGTTTATGGAACAGTCCGTCCTCCACCCCCCTCCCCGGTTGAGCTTACAGAGGCTCAGTTAGGGTTGCCTACTCTGGGTAGAGAAGTTCCTTAAGATTTTGGGGTAGAGCTTGGAGGCAGGGTTTGAGGAGGGTATAATGCCATAGTATCCATTCTCTGAAGCGGCCATTTTCTCCAGGGAAACTGATCTCTGTAGCCTAGAGACCAATTGCAATCTTCAGGCCCCACCTAGAAGTTGGCAGCCTTAGGCTCAGTTCTCTCTGAGTTCCCAGGACTGAATAAAAGTCAAAGGCTGGGTGCTCAACTTGGCATTCCTATTTCTGGGATTGCATTCAGAGCCCCTTCTCTTGTTTGGAACAATGGCCAATTATGCACAGTACAGATAAGACATCCTGAGAATATTTTTTTTAAAGGCACCGCCTTTGACCAGCACAGACAAAAAAGGCAATCAGAGGAGGAAAAGGGTTTTCCCCCCTACCTGACTGTTAAAGCCTTTTGTCAGCTTCATCTGTCACAAACACCCAACATTTTGTGGTGATGCAGTGATTCTCCATAGTGCCTACAGCTTTTTGCTTAAGGTTTTCCTAGGTTGTTTGCTCTGCAGTCTCCGATCCTGTGTGCCTTTTCAGCTTGAAAATACATGGTTATACTCTGCTCATCCTGCCAATTCAGGCAATATATAGTCCCCTCCCCTTTAATTTTTAATGAGCTGTCTTCAAAGACATGAACACATGCATACAAGAAGTGGCTAATTCTCACATGCGTGTTGTCTTGTTTTTGAAGACAACTCATTGAAAATTTTTTAAAGGGAGAACAATATATTGCCTGAATCGGCAGGATGAGCAGAGTACAACCATGTACTTTCAAGCTGAAAAGGCACACAGGATCGGAGCCTGCAGAGCAAAAGGAAAGCCTTAAACAAAAAGCTGCAGGCACTATGGAGAATCACTGCAGCACCATAAAATGTTGGGCGCTAACAGAGGATGAAACTGACAAGAGAGCTTAAACGGGCAGGCCGGAAAAATAAGACGTCTCCACAGCTCTTGAGCTCTGTACAACAAAAGGAGACAACTTGCACATGACTTGGGGGAGGAAAGGTCAGTAGTTTTGCATGCTCAAAATAGGACAGCTCAAGCAGAAATAAGGCATCCTGAGGATGTCTCGAGGAAAAAGCTGTACAGAGTTCCTCCCCAAGATGCCTTTTTTTCCTGCCTCCAGGATGTCTTATTTATGCTGAGCAGGATGGACCAATGACAACTATGGGCTTCTTTCCAGTTCCTGCCACAAACCAATTCACCAATAATATTCTCCATTATAGATCAGAGACTTGCTGGCCGTGCCCTCCAAATCTGGTAATGAGGCAGATTCAGATGGGGATATCAGATGGGGACATTCATTGTCCATGAACTGTAGCTGTGTGCAGAAAACTCCTCACTTATACTGATTTGCTTTAAAGAAGATTTTCTCTGCTGTTAAGGAGTCTCAAAGCAGCTTACAATCACCTTTCCTTTCCTTCCCCACAACAGGCACCTGGTGAGGTAAGTGGAACTGAGATCGTTCTGAGAGAACTGTGACTGGCTCAAGATCACTCAGCCAGCGTCATGTGGAGGAGTGGGAATCAAATCTGGTTCTTCAGATTAGAGTTCGCTGCTCTTAACCACTCCGCCCCGGTGGCAGAATCAGGGTGCCACAGGGTGACAGGATGGTTGGTTATTCAGAGCTTGGATCCCCTCAACAGAAATGTCTCATCCTGATACTTATGACAGGAAGGAAGGACTTTACTTCACTTTTTGAAGCAGTGCTTTTATAGAAATCCTTTGGATTTCTGAGCATTTAACTCAGTTCTCTGTAAACCGATTGTTTCCAGCCAAAGCGCTGCTAAATATAAATGTATGCAATCTTCTTTTCAATTTTTATACTGATTTTTTGAACATCTCTAGCTTCCCCTCTGAACAATAAAATTTAAAAATGCTGTTGTTTTGTCTCATTCGCTGATGCTTCTGTGCCTGCTTCCCAGGAAACAGGGGGACAGCCAACCTTATTACTATATACTGATCTCCTGCTTGGACTAATTTACTTCATCAAAACAGTGACCATTGTCAAATGCCTTGTATCTCCATGGAAACAGCTGCCTTGGCCATACACAAAGGTCTGCCCACACTACAAGATTCAGGGAGTTTGGTAGTAGGTAGACTTCCCTGTTTAAATCATAGCAAAAATATTCAAGGATAGATTTCTTTTGTGTTATTTCTGTTTGCTGCGATACCAGATTTGGTTTCAAAATTCTATGTTTTGGGGGAGCAAAAAACAGCTTTCCTTCCTCTTCTCCTCTCTGCTTTGTGATATCAGTCCAAGCACAACACCGTGAATGCCTGCACAGCCGCGGCTATCTGATTCAATCAAGTGGAGTGCATTGGATACCCACAGGCTACGAATGCTGGGTTGGGCCGGAGGAGCCAACTTGTATTGTAATTAATAATGTGACGCACTATCTCAGCAGCTGCTAGGCCACTGGCAATTTGATTTGCTTTTTCATTACCTGTTAGGTACAGTTATCAAACAACATGCAACCAATTCTGTCTTGGGATTTCTCCAAGTAATTCATAAGATCAAATAAAAATGCAGAGGTTCTTTCTCCCCAACCCCATTTTTTTTATACTGCAAGAGGGAAAAAAGGAAACAAGTGAGGAGATTATCAATGCAGGGGTATTAGTTACTTACATTATTACTTAGATTTTAAAAAGTAAATTAAAAAGTGGGCTCACGATGAAGCGGAAAACTAACTGGTTCACAATTTGTTACTCATCATTTTAGAATTTTCATGCATGAACTGAGTCCAGTGGAGAAGCCAAGGGACATGCTCCCGTGACCATGGCAACGCCTCCAGGACCGGAGGCCAGGAGGTATGTCCCCTGGCCTCTCCAGAGCTTGAACTGAATCCAGTGAACAAGGTGGGTGAAGTTGAATGTCCTTGTGACATCTCTCCCCCCCCCCACCCCCGCCATGCAGCAGTAGGGGAAAAATATAAAGGCCACCATAGATAATGCAGGACTTTAGTATCACAATGTTTCTAAGCTTATTTAAAATAGAACACATGGAAAACAGATGCTTCTAAGCTATTTGTTTCTAATGTTAGTTTGAATGAACTCAGTTTGTTCCTGCCTGCACCCAAGACCCCCAAACACCCAACAACATACCCTAATTCGTCACTTCATCCTCTGCCTTCTATACCCCTTGCATCTGTGGCATCTTTCAAGTTTTTAGCAGTTTCCTCGTTTTCCTGACCTGGTTTAGGTAAAGTCTCTCTCCTCTGAGTCTTCTTTAAGGCCGTTTCTGCACGGGTCATTTAGACTGGCATGGGGCCAGTAAAAACACCATGGGGGGGGGACATTGCATAGCTGCAGCAGCAGTAGCGTCCCTCCCCTCCCAGCGGCATTTTCCGGACTCACTCAATGAGTGAGTCTTTTGGAAAACTCCAGCTTCCGTTCGGTGCCGGGTGAAAGCCGGCGCTTTCCTCGCACCGGCACAGATCCTTCTTACTTTGTTCCCCAGCCACTGTAGCTCTGGAGAGGCCAGGGGACATGCCTCCTAGCCTCCGGCCCTGGAGGCGTTGCCATGGTCACGGGGGCATGTCCCTTGGCCTCTCCAGTGCAACAGTGGCCTGCCCCTTAGGGCCTTACCGTGATTATCCTTGCATTCAGTTGTTCCCCAAGCTTCTCAGAGGCAAGGCACCTCTTAAGGTTGCCAATCTCCAACTGGGGTCTGGAGTTCTTCAGAAATTACAACTGATTTCCAGACTACAAAGCTCAGTTCCCCTGGAGGAAATGGCAGTTTTGGAGGGTCTGTTCTAGGGCATCACACCCCTGATGAGCTCCTTCCTTAAACTCCATCTTCCCCAGACTTCATCCCCAAATCTGCAGGAATTTCCCAAACCAGAGTTGGAAACTCCAGCACCTCTCCAGTTTATAGACACATTAGCATCCCCAACTAGATGGACATTCTCCTTGAAACAGCAAGATAGCCCAGTTAATAGTACCTCAAGATGCCACACTTTCCTGCTTCCTTAATCAACCAGATCTTACCTGGTGGTTTCTGAAAAACAGCGATGCTTCTGGGAGACCCCTGCACTACCTCATGCAGGTTTGGCCAGGGAATTTTCCTCCCCTGCCTCTTGGGATGATGTCACTGCTTAAATATTGGCAGAAAGAGGTAGTCAATGCTGCACAAGACCTTCCATGGTGACAGGCAGTGCAAATGATTTGGAAATTAAGAGTGCTAAAGACAGCACTTATTACTGAATAACCGCATGATATAAGAAAAGTGTGAAGCCTTTCGCCAGCTTTCTTCCAATAAAAGTGGCTCTTTTGAAGAAGAATCCTTAGACTGGAGGAAGGCTTCGAATTTGCTTGAGCGGAGTGACAGGACACAAGTCAAAATATCGAGCCCTAAAGATTATACTGGGTGAGACAGACAGAGATCTGTGGTCAGATCTCCCTATGAGATACTTTACAAATATAAGCAGCTGAGAATGGGGGGGGGGGGAGTTGCTCTGGATTGGATTGCAGATATGTCACGGGATGAGGCCTTTCAGGCTCATGCTATTTCCCATGAGGGAAAACATACAGATACTTCTATGAACCACAAGTCATACAATGGGTTTGAGCCAAACAACTTTTCCACAGGTTAAAAAAGGGAGGAAGGAGTCCCCTTTGACCTCCAAAAAGACTATGTGGGAATCATGGAACTTACAGGGACAAAGGCCACCTGGAACAGGGGCCATGATATGGAGAGGAATTGAGCAAGATTGAGCAAATGAACAAGTTAACAAAAGTAGCAGGGCTCAAGTCTATCTGCTTTTCCTTATGGGGCAAAAATATCACCAGCTGGCCCTACAGCTGGTACAGTCTAGAGAGAGTTCGTACACATCGCTGTAGAAGTAGTGCACATTTTAATACTCATTGGAGGTCCTATATTTGTATTGCATCTGCATCGGTTCTTCACAAATTACGCCAAAGACTTTGAGCTAGTCACAGTTCTCCCAGCATTCTCTCAGCCCTATCCACCTCACAAGGTGCCTGTTGTGGAGAGGGGAATGTGATTGTAAGCCACTTTGAGATGCCTTACATTAGAGAAAAGTGGGGTATCAAAACCAAACCTTCTTCTTCCCAACTCAATTTCCAACTGAATTACGTTGACTGCTCATATCCAGACGACTGCTTTCCCTAGGACAGAACCCACTCAGTCCAATCCAGAGGGCTTTGATGGCTGGGGACAATGCTTCAGGAGCAGCAGTGGCGTAGGATGTTAAGAGCTTGTGTATCTAATCTGGAGAATCTGATTCCCAGCTCTACCGCCTGAGCTGTGGAGGCTTATCAGGGGAATTCAGATTAGCCTGTACACTCCCACACACGCCAGCTGGGTGACTTTCGGCTAGTCACAGCTTCTTGGAGCTCTCTCAGCCCCACCTACCTCACTGGGTGTTTGTTGTGAGGTGGAAAGGGCAAGGAGATTGTAAGCCCTTTTGAGTCTCCTGCAGGAGAGAAAGGGGGGATATAAATCCAAACTCCTCCTCCTCCTCCTCCTCCTCTTCTTCTTCTTCTTCTTCTTCTTCTTCTTCTTCTTCTTCTTCTTCTTCTTCTTCTTCTTCTTCTTCTTCTTCTTCTTCTTCTTCTTCTTCTTCTTCTTCTTCTTCTTCTTCTTCTTCTGCCATACCACTATACCACCTCCAGAGGGCTTCCCAGCAGCATGGGAAGACATCAAGTTCCTAAACTTCCCAACCACCTGAAAACTCTCCACAGGTCTAAGTGTCTTACATCACCCGAAAGTCTGAAGCCTGTGCCAAGAGTGTTCCTGGCTCAAAAGCCTGGTGGAAGTCATATAAAGTTGCCTCCAACCCCAGGTATCCCCAAGCCCCTTCCCCCACCCATGCTGGTTTACAGCTAAAGACCAACGTGGCTCCGTGGCTGCAGGCAATTCTGGGTTGCCCACCCACCTCCCAGTTTTCCCTCCCTGCCAGTGTAAGTGCCACTAATGCTGGCAGGGTGGGCAAATGAGCCAGAGCAGCCCAGTGCTGATTCCAAGAACTAATTCGCCCTCCCCATTCTAACCCTGGATTGGGCTGACAACCACCAAAACAGAAGCAGAGCTGCCCAACATCAACATACAGGTGACAAAATCTCCTTAGCAGTTTCCATAGAAATTTAAATAAATAAATTTCAGTAAAATTATGGAACAGATGGTAGTATGATATACTTGCCAAGAAACTCAGACAGATTCCTCTACCCCCATATTATAGCCAAAGACCATACAAAGGCTTAATTTTGAGTACTTTGAAATTAAGGTAACTGTTATGTAACAGTTGTGTAACCGAGGGACGAAAACTGTGAATAATGAACAGTAGCTTGTACGAACACAACTGAAATCTGGAAACTGTGAACAATTAACACAACTGAAGTCACACCACTGAATATTCAATTCTGAGTACTTTGAAATTAAGGTAACTGGTATGTAACAGTTGTGTAACTGTGGGATGTAAACTGAATAATGAAGAGAAGCTTGTATAAACACAACTGAAATCTGGAAACTGTGAACAATTAACACAACTGAAGTCACATCACTGAATATTCATGGTTCTAAATAATTAAAAGTACCTCAGCAGCCTTGAGAACAGAAAGATCTCTTTTTTGTGACGAGATAAAGTTGATCGATTTATGATTGTTGCTGTCTTCTAAGCAGTCATATTGGCAAATGTCAGATGGTTACTGTTGGTATACATCCTTTCCCTCTTCACTCTGTTAAAAATTCTACTTTGAAAGTCACGAAGGAGAGAGGCAGAAATGCACGAGACTGTTCTGCTTTCCTAATTGAGTATCCTTAAGTCACATAATCTTATAATATATTAGCATTTGAAAAACAAAATAGCCCCTCACATAACAAATTAACAATGATTATTTATGCCCTAAGAAATCATGTTACCCAGTAGTGCTGTCCAAAGGTCAACCATTGCCTCAAACAGTGTGAAGCACACAATGACCTGGAAGTACCATTGATAATGACCCTGTGGTTATGAGTCTTGAACATTTAATCATTTGACATACAAGCAGCCCTAAGGCAGTTGCAGCTGGCATTTTGCTTACCAAAACGTACATAGACAATATGCATTCTAAACTAAACGTGTGCTTGGGATTGCCACTGGCCCACATTGTGTTCCTTATTGTAACTGACTTCCCACCACTGCAGCTCAACGAAAAACAGAGCTACGTACAGCACTAATAATAGTACTTACTGTTTATACATAGAGAAACCAAGTAATGTATATTAATATAACATTAAAAATACCATTCTCAATCAGACAAGTGGTCCATCTAGTTCAGCATTCTGTTTCAACAGATGACCTAGAAGGCTGGCCATAGAGGGCAAAGCCCTCCCTTGATGTTGCCTCTAATACTGGTATTCAAAGGCTTATTGTCTCTTGATATGCAGGGG
Organism: Sphaerodactylus townsendi; assembly: GCF_021028975.2. Lineage (NCBI taxonomy): Eukaryota > Metazoa > Chordata > Lepidosauria > Squamata > Sphaerodactylidae > Sphaerodactylus > Sphaerodactylus townsendi. The sequence goes on along the minus strand of NC_059426.1, from coordinate 38,612,585 downwards.
CCCTTTAGTTATGATGGAGAGTACTAGATGATCTCATCAATAGTTATTTAGTAGGAAGCATGTTATGGTTCACACATAAATATACATTTATGGCATATATTTTAATGGAACCATCTGCTCCCCCCTCCACCTGGATACTTGTGCTAGCTGGTATAGTCTCATGGGATAGAGTCCCTAAGTACTGTTAGCTAGAAATATAGACTGCATGAGCTCCCTTGTTCTGAAACCAGTGGCTCTCATCAATGTATCTCCTTGATAACAAGTTGTGGGTTTTCTTATGAGCACCCTTCTCTCTGCTATATGAACTTTAGAACAGAATCCGGACTAACCTTGACCTACAAGTTAAAAGAGAACATTATACATATTATCTTAATGAACCTAATCATGATCCTTATTAAATAATTATTCCCTGTTACTGGTGATGGAGTCTTGGCTACATGGCTAAGGCCTAAGGCTACCTCATCAGCACAAGTGTGGTGAGTTGAGATTTGAACCAGAGACTTTCAACTGATTACATAACGTTCTGTGATTCTGGACTATGACATTCTACCATTTCTTAGCCATCTGCAGCATTAGACACTGCTCCATGTTGGTAGGGATTCTTCTCATGTGAAAAATGCGGGATACAGACATCCTGCCAAATCAGTAAAGTCCACTGTTTTAGACAGTAGTTCTGTCCAGTTATTATGTTTTTGATTCTCCTACCTGACATAGAAAGCACATTAACTCTCTTAATATATGCATTCACCAGTTTGCATGAATATGGAAATGTGTGTATTTCCCAGTTCTGGTACACTTTCAGCATGTACCCTCAAAAATCAGGGCTTCTGTTAGTGTGTTGTTGGTGTGTTAGTGTGTTGAAGCTGGGAAAAAAACTGGCATTGTCCTGTTCCCCAAAAATTGAAAATTTATTTTGAGAGACTCACACATAGTGCACTCTCCTGGTACATGAGCTAGGAGCACTAAAATCGTAATGAATGAAAAGAGCTGGTGCTGTTAACAAAAAGGTACTTCATTCAAAAATACAGTTTCTTTGAAAGACTTATGGTGACTCTTGTACTGGTTTAGGTTGTCCCTTACAGTCAAAATACATATTTCTTTCAAAAGCATTAAAAAGTGTCTTGCAACAGGCAACTTGATCAGGGCTCTGGAGTGATCCTTTCTCCCTATTATACTTTCCTCCTAATATAAATCACTCCCTCTGCACCCCAGTAAGCCCCAGTTCAGGGGACAGACAGATATAATATACATACCGTGTTTCCCCGAAAATAAGACAGTGTCTTATATTAATTTTTGCTCCCAAAGATGCACTATGTCTTATTTTCAGGGGATGTCTTATTTTTCTGTGTTCTGTTCGTCAGGCATGCTTCCAAACAAAACCTTTGCTACGTCTTACTTTCTGGGGATGCCTTATATTTCGCACTTCAGCAAAACTTCTACTACGTCTTATTTTCAGGGGATGTCTTCTATTCGGGGAAACAGGGTACCTTATATACTCACGTATAAGTCTACTTTTTGAGCACATTTTTGGTGCTGAAAAAAGCCCCACTCGACTTATATGCGAGTGAATGGCTGAGCTTGCAGACCTGCAAAAAAGACTTGCTTTGGGGCAGCGGCTGCCATCACCACGCAAGAATCCTCACTGTGTAATAATAAGCTATCCATGTTGAAGGAGAACCTGTAGGGACTTTTTAAAAGGGGGATCTTGTTGAGCATCTTCCCTATGAAACTCTGAAGAGATACTGTCTGTGAGAGTTAGATATTCCACTTCAGAACTTTTAAAGTTATTGTTGATACCATACTGTTTTTCTTTGAAATAAATATTCAAAAATATTTTTATTGGTATCTATTTTTATTTTTGGAATTTACCAGTAGCTGCTGCATTTCCCACCCTAGTCTTATACTCGAGTCAATAAGTTTTCCCAGTTTTTTGTGGTAAAATTAGGAGCCTCGACTTATATTTCGGTCGACTTATAGGCGAGTATATACGGTATTTGTCTTTTTTTACCTCTTTACAACAGCGGTTCCCAACAATTTTTTACTCACATATCCATTGGAAATTCATTTCCCTAAAATGAATTCCCCATATGAATTTCCCCATATTAGCAAACCCATGTCATAATTTTTTTTGTGTTCCCCCAGATATGATACCCCAGATTGGGAATCACTGCTTTACAAGGATTAACGGTTAATCAGAGGACCAATTTCTATGAGGGAACTTGCATGAAGAGAAAACATTAAACCATTCTTGTCCCAAATCCCTCCTCAAATGTGTTTTTATGTTAAAGAGCACATCTAGAGATCTGAACGCAAATCACCCATGTAATGTATTACCACAACCACTTTACACAGTTCAAGTTATTCGCACACACACACTTTTCAGTTCTTAATCAAGTTTTAATAGTTGACTGGTATGCCAGTCTTAAATAACAAAACTTTCTGCAACATGCTAACCCCATAGTAGGTACAGATCAAAGGCAGATTGTAGTTAGGGGCAGAGGTGGGATCCAGCAGGTTCTCACAGGTTCCCGAGAGTAGGTTACTAATTATTTGTGTGTGCTGAGAGGGGGTTACTAATTGGTGATTTTGCCACATGATTTTTGCCTAAGTTACACCCCTCCTCTCAGCAGTAGCGCGCAGAACTTGAAGCAGTCTAGCAGGAGGTACACCGGCGTGCGTGGCAGCCTGCGCCTGCGTGCATTCGTTTCTCACCCAAGGACCGGCACAGCAGCTGCGTCCTTGCCACAGTCCAACCCAGGAATGCCCCACCCCTGGAATGCCCAGCCAAGCCCCTGTCGTGCCCTGCCCAGCCCCATTGGCGCTACACCACAGTTTGAATCCCACCACCATGGGAACCTGTTACTAAAATTTTTGGATCCCACCACTGGTTAGGGGTTTACATTTCTACACATCTACACATCTGAAACCAATAGAGATTAACTCTATGGCCCATTCTGCACAAGCCCCTGGAAAAGTTCTGCAAACATTTTCAAACACCACCCCGCCCTCCCGTTTGTCCACACTCACCCCCTTGAAAATGCTTCATGACTATGGAACTCCATGGGAAAAGCATTTCATTTCCTGCCTCAAAACATTTTATTTGGTTTGTGTAGAAAGGGCCTATATTTCACTATCAAGTTAGTCTTGAGTATGTGCCCTTAAAAATTCTGTGTGAGGTTTATTTTTGTGCCAGTTTAGTTGATGATCTCATCCTAAGGTTTACCGCTACAATTTTTAAAAAAATCTTTCATGGAATAATGTTTTTTAATCTGTATCTGTTTAAATATTGAATGCAAAGATTTTTTTAAAAAAAATCTCTTATGGAAACTGCATGATTGTTATTGCTATGTGGTCTGAAGTTAAGCATGAACATTGAATCAAGACCAACGAAACTTGTGGTGCTTAGAAACTGACAGGGTTTACATGACAGACTTATTGAATATAAGACAATGAACCAGTATTCATATTTTGATAGAATCATGATAGTTAAGTTTGACACATTTACAGTGCCATCCTAAGAGGGGTTATAGCATTGACTTCAATGGACTTAGAAGCGTGTAAGTATGCTAAGGATAGCACTGTAAATTTCTTTTTAGATTTAATACCATTTTATAAAGGCTTTATGGATTTTATCTTTAATGCACCAAAAAATCTGCACTAAACACATGCACACACAAACCAACTGTACTTTAAAGGAGGGGGGAGTCCCCTCAGTTATGTATTTCACATAGCTGGGGAAAAACAACAAAACCATCTACTTGCCGTTGCTATGTGTTCTATTTTAATAAACTATACATTTGTTTCATTCAGCAATTTCAGCCTCTGGCTATCTGTTGCCCTGTATATTAGTTTTAAATACACATTGCTTGCAATAACACGGTTGTGCCTCCAGTTAAGAAGTGGTTAGATTTGCTTTATATTTGCGGTCCCACTGAAAACATTTATTCAATCCAAGGGAAAAATAAATGTGCTCCCTCAGCTCTGTCAAGTATAAACTGTTATTGATCCCCTAAATGAAATTTGTCCATGCTGATCGATCAAACCCATTATCCTCTTCTCCCCCTCCCTGCCAGTCTTTTACCAGCCATTGGAAACTCTCAAGCTTCAATAGTAGCTTGAGCACACGTGACTATTTAGCCTATGAGCTTTCGGTATCTAAGTTATTCCATTCCTCCTTACCAAATACCTCAACCTCTGCATATTTTCCCCCTATGAGCAGAAGGTTAACCAAAATTAAATTCAATAAAACACTAATATTTTTGTGTGTCATATAAAACTCAAACAGCATAGCAATGGTCAAGGGTGCAGAAAGAATGCATCATTACGGTGCAAACCATTTCACATATTTGCTGCTGTTCACATAAACCAGCCAAGCACAAACCAACCCACAATTTGTATTTTAAAGACAACAATGTAAAACTACCCTGTTTTCCCGAAAATAAGACATCCTCTGAAAATAAGACGTAGTAGAGGTTTTGCTGAAGTGCTAAATATAAAGCATCCCCCGAAAGTAAGACGTAGCAAAGTTTTTGTTTGGAAGCATGCCCGTCGAACAGAACACCAGAGCATGCAGCTGTGGAGTGGAAAAATCAGACATCCCCTGAAAATAAGACATAGCGCATCTTTGAGAGCAAAAATTAATATAAGACACTGTGTTATTTTCGGGGAAACACGGTAGCAGATATTATAGAATAGTAACTACAACAGAACCAGAAACCAAGAGGAGTATAATTCAGTCACTTTCAAATGTTCAACAGAACTAGGGTTGCCTGGAGATTTGGGGGTAGAACCTGGGAAGGTTGGGATTTAGGGAGAGAAAGGAACTCAACAGAATGTAACACCATACAGTCCACCAGCTAAAGGAGCCATTTTCTTCCAGGTCTCTGTAGTCTGAAGATCAGTTATGATTATGGAAGATCTCTAGGTCTTACCGGGAGGTTGACAAATCTACACAGAACTGATAATATATAATTGGGAGGGATTTTCATGATTGTCGTCCTACATTATATGTGACTTCTAATCGACAGATAATGGCATTTAGTACCACACAGCAAGACTTCAAGTAAGAAGAAGAAGAAGAAGAGTTTGGATTTATATCCCCCCTTTCTCTCCTGCAGGAGACTCCAAGGGGCTTACAATCTCCTTGCCCTTCCCCCTTCACAACAAACACCCTGTGAGGTAGGTGGGGCTGAGAGAGCTCCGAGAAGCTGTGACTAGCCCAAGGTCACCCAGCTGGCATGTGTGGGAGCGTACAGGCTAATCTGAATTCCCCAGATAAGCCTCCACAGCTCAGGCGGCAGAGCTGGGAATCAAACCCGGTTCCTCCAGATTAGATACACGAGCTCTTAACCTCCTACGCCTCCTACGCCACTGGCACAAGAAAGACATGTTTAACTCATAACCTTGTTTTTGGACTGTAGGTCCTGATCAACAACTCGCTTGTTGAAAGGGATTCTGCAGCTTGATTCAATTCCCTCAGAATCTGAGGCAGGGAATCAGTCTCGTGATATACTGTGGATTGTAGTGGTTAAGAATGGTGGACTCTAATTTGGAGAAGCGGGTTTGATTCCCACTCCTCCACATGAATCCTGCTGGGTGAACTGGGGCTAATCACAGTTCCTTCAGAACTCTCTCAGCCCCACCTACCTCACAAGGAGCTTGTGGGAAGAGAAAGGGAGGTAGTTTGTAAGCTGCTTTGAGAATCCTTATGGTTCAGAAAAGAGGGGTATAAATCCAAACTCTTATTATTAATATTATTCCAAGTACGAAAGGGAATAGGGAAGTCTAGCATCAAGCCCTGTGGTTTGCAAGAGGTATGAGGCTTCCTCACAGCCAGCACTGAGATGCATGCTAGGATTCTAAATATCAGAAGTCTGTTTTTTGATTGACCCCCGTAGCAGCAGTTTTTGTTCAAACCACCTCAGGATTCAACTCAAGTAAGGGCCAAAATATACCTTAGGTGTGACCTGAGTTGGGTCATGGGTGCCTGACCCTCTTCTCAGTCACGTATTCACCTGGGGACTTACTTTTATGTTGTTGTATGTGGTTCCAAACACTATGAGAGAAAAGAGGTACCACTGTTCAAACTGGGTTTATTCTCCTTTCTAAAAGAGAAGTGTTTAGTTAGACAAGCACAACCAGAACTTCTGTTAACTGCTTTGGGATCCCACATTTCCTTTAAAACCACAATATCTTCCATGACCCACTGAAAGGAGCTTGGTTGGTCTACAGTAGAACAGCTAGATTCAAATCCAGCAGCACTTTAGGGATCAACAAGTCTCTTCTACTAGATTCGAACCAAGCCCAATACTGTATCTCACAGATCCAGCTTGTACTATCCATGTTACTGTCGAAAAGCAAGAACCTTATAACACAAGGTAATTTGGACAGGTGTGAGGCTGTCCTGCCCATGAAGGGAAAATCAGCCGCTCAGAAAAGACCATAGGAGTACTGCTCCAGCTTTCAGTCACTTTCGAGAAGGAGGATGAGATGTTGGATGAAACACAAGATAACAGGAGTTCTGCCTCAGAACGAGAGCAATGACAGCTCAGGTCTGGCTCAGGAAAAAGAGCAGATGAAGTGAAGGGTAGCTCTGCCTGGTAGCATGACAGAGCAGCTTAGCTCTATCTCTGGAAGAGAATAGAGGGCTTGATTGTTAGGTCTGTCTCTGGGGATGAACAGACCTTGTACAGTTTAGTAGACTGAGGAAAGGGCAGGTGGAATCCTGTGTATGAGAGAGGATCTAACCTAGTGGCTAGTCAATAAAAGCCCACTTGTGCCTGAAAGCACTGTAGAAAAGTTTAGCTACTCTCTTAAGTCATAGCCAGTTAAATTTTTTGTGATTCAGCCAGGTTTGTACTCTGACTACCTGGAAAACTGTGCTGCTGGTTTGTTCCTTTACAACCGACCTGCAATTCAATATATCTTCTTAGTTGTTTATATATTAATCCAGCCTCAGTGATCTCAGTAATCTCCTTGTCCACCACAAAATTTACCTCACAGCAGCAAACCCAAAGCCCTATACACGTTCAGTGTTCAACTTGTAGAACACTGGAAAGTGAGGGGAAGGTTTATAATTAAAAACAAACCTAGATCCCAAAAATCTTAGGTGGTCTCCTCAGAACAGGGGAAAAAAGGCTTGTCACGGTTGCTTATTAAGAATCCTGCCAGCTTTTCTGCCATATCTCATAAATTCACCTCACGTAGCTTTTGCCCACACAGGTCCTGCATTCCCCAGCATAATATCTTAGGTAATCTAGGGGGACTCATGGAACAGCTGGTTGGATCCAATCTTAAAAGTTATTTTCTCATTTGTCTGATTGGCAGCACAACTGCTCCTTGATGGGGACACACTGTGGTACAATGTATGGATCTTGCCCACCTCTAACAACTGGTGGGAACATCAAACTGAAAAATTCCTCAAAAATCAGCAAGCCAAGATGCTGTGGGACTTTCGTATACAAAGTCCTGCAGCACAACACACCCGACATTGTCATCGTCGAACCAGAAAAGGTTTGGATCATTGATATCGCAATACCCAACGACAGTAGGGTCTAAGAAAAACAACATGAAAAGATCGCGAAATACCTGGATCTAAAGATCGAGATCCAGTGCCTTTTGCACAAACCAGCAGCAGTGGTGCCAGTGGTCATCGGCACACTGGGTGCTAACCCAAAAGACCCGGGGAAGTACTTGAAACAAATTAACATTGACAAAATCAACATCTGTCAACTTCAAAAAGCCGCTCCTGGGCTCTGCAAACATCCTTCACTGATACGTCACTACATCCTAGGCCCCTGGCTGGGGCACAATGGTGACGTAGACCAACACTGACAGTGATACTTGGCTGCCGTGTATTTTGTATAATAATAATAATAATAATGATAATGATAATGATAATGATAATGATAATGATAATGATAATGATAATGATAATAATAATAATAATAATAATAATAATAATAATAATAATAATAATAATAATAGCAGCAGCAGCAGCAGCAGCAGCAGCAGCAGCAGCCCTTCTGGTGTCCGCATGAATACTACACCGATACATTACAATTTCCTAGGTCTCTGAGTGAGGCTCGAATTGTAATGAAGTCCAACAACCAGCTAAAGAACTGGCAGCTGTGAAATTAACCAATAATAATAATAATAGAGGGGGGAATTAGGCCTGATGGTCTTTCAGACCCCTTCCACTCTGATCCTAGAGACTTATATAATTCTCAATACTTCAGGCTGACGAATAAACACTTGTTTTGTAACTGCACATTAGAGCTAACACAAAACTTTATAGTGTCCATGGCAAAACATATACTAATACCACAACAGAGGCCAGATTTTTAAACAAAGAACTTAATTTCAGGCACACAATGAAAAAAGTAACTCTTGTTTCTATGGTTATCATGAAGAGCAGTTGCTGATCTGTGGCTGTCAATAGCTCAGATGTTGGTCTTCTATCTTACTGATAGGTAATAATTTCTAAAGCAAGCTCAGGGAGCCGTGACTCTTGATTAAAACTAATAAGGGAGGGAGTCATGGGTTTTTAAAAATCACTCAAGAAATTATTACTGACAGCTCTCTGTTGAATTCTTATGCAGTAGAAGAGCAATCAGAAGAACTTAAAATAGTCTGAACTAAGTGATTTGTTTTTGTCTGCATTCACACGGAGATAGAGGGAAAGCAGCATGGTACATCTCAGTCTCGTCAGATCTCAGAAGCTAAGGGAAACCACCAAGGAAGACTGTGCAGAGGAAGGCAATGGCAAACCACCTCTGCTTCTCACTTGCTTTGAAAGTCCCTTGCTGGGGCCGCCATAAGTCAGTTGTACCTTGATGGCAGGAGGTAGTTGACCAAGCATACAATAGAAACTTGTGTTATTTATTAGTGGGAAAGTATACAGTACTTCTACAATGCATTTGCTTAAATCAGTAGTTCACCCATCCAAGTTTATTCATTTTTAAGCACCACTAATTACAATGACAGATATTTAAGTATAGGCTTTATTCTCCCATTGAAATAAAGAAGACGATGGAAAAGAGCCCCCAGGGGATGGACGGTATATCAAGTATGATAAACAAACAAACAAATAAATACCTCTTTCTAATCTCTGCACCCATAATAGCATTTTCTCAAGACATTACAGCACACAAGATAGGTGTCATATGCTGTAGTTGTGAGGAATGTGATTGGGGGTAGTGGGAGAGTAGCATAAGGGTAGGCCCTTTATGTGATCAAAATTTCCCACAAGATGCCGTGTGAAAAAAAGATATGTGGAGCCAGTATCTTTTATCCTGAACAAGAAAAACAGGAGGATGAAATTTGGAAAAAAATGGACCGAAAAGAAATTCAGAATCTCCCTATCCCTTGAACTTGTGTTCCAATCAAATCTCTGTCTCTCTCTGTCTCTGTCTCTGTCTCTCTCTCTCACACACACACACACCCCTATTCTTTTGCAGTGAAGTAAAAGAAAATATACTCCAAATATCTCCTGCCTTAGACTGGGACTAGCCCTGCGTTTTCTTTTGTTTTTAAAGGAGCATTTAGAAACACCCTGTGGTCTGTGATAGTGATTTGTGCAAATAGTGTAGTGCCATTACAGTAAACCTGTGCATTTTCCTTGTGAAGGCACACAGGTTTTGCTGCTTAGAGTCACATCCCTTGACATCTATCATTTATTTATTTACTATATTGATAGCCCAAGGAAGCTAATAAAGCAGCAAGTTGTCATTTATAGTCCAAGGAAGCTAGCAATGCAACCAAAATTTCTTGTGTCTTTAATGGAAGCTTTGTGTTGCCTAGTATATTATAGCCTACTGAGGGTGAAAAGTGCTGCTAAGTTGCAGCTGATTTGAGGCAACTCATAAAGACTTTCAAGGCAAGAGTCATTCAGAGGTGGTTTGCTATTGCTCTGCATGGCAATCCTGGACTTCCTTGGTGGTCTCCTATCCAAATGCTAGCCAGGGCCAATCCTGCTTACTTTTGGCTTCAGAGACCAGAGGAGATCAGGGTAGCCTGGGCCATTCAGGTCAGGGGCAGCCCTATTACCTGTATTTAAAAAAGCCCCTTTGAATCATTCAGTTTTGCATAGGTTGCAGAAGGTCAGGGGTATAGAGTTTTCTTAACCTCATCAGGCAGGCCATTCCATTAAGGTGGGGACCACAACAGAGAAAACAGGTGACCTGCAGTATGCAGATCAATCCAGTGGGAACAACAAAGAGACATCGCCCTTGTCCACACAAAAAACCAGCCAACCACACCGGTCACTGGTGGCACAGGAATTCTATAAGGCACATTTGCTTAATGTGCCACTAAGTCACATTTAAAAGCACCAATGTTGGGGCTGAATTGACTAACTGAATTGACTAAGAGTATCTTAAGCAGAATTTTTTTTTTTTAAGCACGTGGGAGAAATTATGTACTGTAGAATCTAATGCCGACAGAACCAGAACTAATTACAAACCACAATTAAATTTGATTATGACACTAATTAATTAATATGAATTGTTGCGTAGCACAGAAGATGCATTTCAAGGGGTTTCCCTAAGAGGTTTCATGCTGAGGGGGTTCTGAGACGGCTCAGCAGGACGTTTGAGTTACAAAAGTTTTCCTGAAAGACTGCCAGAAACCGCTTGAGAAAAGTATGAGAAAAGTATGTTGCTGACAACTGGAGTTAACCAACCTCAGCCATTACTTTGATCTCACCCCAGAGAAAAGAGCATTAACAGTAAAACAAAGCCCAGTCAGGTTCCATAAATCAGTGTAGCCCAAGGCACGCGACAGCTCCACATGTTCACTGAATGTGAAGGGGGGGGGAGAGCAGGAGCTAGTGTGCTGGCCTCCCCTCCCCTCCCCTCGGTTGCCTGATAGTCTGGGGATGACCATGTAGAGGGAGTGGCCTTGAGAACTCACCTTCCTCATGATCAGGTTTTGAAAGGTCTCTTGGAACGTGATGCACACTACAGATCTAATTCCACAAATTCTCGTCAGGAAGTACAGTCCTGATACACTCATGACAAAGAAGACATCTCTCCCACACATCTCTCTTGAGCAACAAGCAAACAGTTACTGCTGCCAATATAGTTGTGTGTTTTTTCTGAAAGAGAGGTTTTTCTCAGGAATGTCGATTTTGTCAGTGTTCAGCCTTGGTTGCAAAGAAAATGCAGTTCTTCCTTCCGATGGAAGAATCAGTACATTTGGAATGCTTTCTGAAAGATGCTTGATGGAGCATCACGAGCTCTTTTCTAGCACTCGTCACATCCCTAGGACCAAGCAATGCACTTTTTCACATCCCACAACGTTGCCATTTTGGGATAAAGTTTGGCTTATTAATTCTCACCTGTAAAGGGTCAATTTCTCTCCCACTGAATGGTGTTCTTCAAACATAGGATTGCTCATGTAGCCATTTTGAGAGAGCATTTTGGAAAATGATCTTTATTTTTCTTTTTTTTTTAATTGGAATAAATTATTTTAGTAGGATAATATAGTTTGATTTTATAAGACTGTCTAACCTTTAAAGTGAATCCAGTTTAGAAAATACATATTTAAACTAGAGGCTAGCAGCCTCCAAATGCAGTCAGAATTGCAGTCTTTGAAAGGTTATTTGTAGAGAGCAGGCAATTTAGATAAAAAATCTTCGGTGGATTCAGCACAGGCCAAATAGAACAGGTGTAGGGCATTATGTAAACCATTTGGCACAGGTCCCATTCCCCAAACGAATTTGGCCCGTTTTATTCCACTCAGCCCAGGATTTTTCAAAATCACTAAACCAAAATCACTAAATCACTGGGTGTCTGACAGTGTACAAAGTCCCCCAAGTATGTTTTCTCCCCATGGCAGCAAGTATGGCTACCATATAGATCTACAGCAATACATTCATTATTGCCCAGGCATTGCAAGGAGGTCCCTTGTTCTTTTGTGTGCTGCACATGCGCAGCTCTGCAGGCGCAGCCGATAGGATTGTGGGACAATTGGCATGACTGTGGGAGTTCAATTCAGTATCCCTGCGCAGCTACACATGTGTTGCAGGAAATTAAAAAGAGAGAGAAACATCTCCGTGCCAAGGCACGAAAGAAACTTGGATTTAATGTATTGTCAAAGGCTTTCATGGCCGAATTCAACTGGTTCTGGTGGGTTTTCCGGGTTGTGTGGCCGTGGTCTGGTGGATCTTGTTCCTAAGGTTTCACCTGCATCTGTGACTGGCACCTTCAGAGGTGTATCACTTTGTGAATCACTCCCCACCCGCAATACAATACTATCAACCACATCTTTGCATAACAAGTACCACCCAAACACTTACTGATTGGTTCCCCACCCTGGG